>NC_135330.1:125654818-125960486 GCF_023851605.1 Tamandua tetradactyla
ATGCGAAGATGTGTCAATAAAAATAATTTTTTAAAAAAGTAAATGATACTGATTGCATATGTAGAATGGAATGATTTCTAAATGTTGTGTTAATTTTTTTTTATTAATAAAAAAAAAAAGTAAATGAACCACACAAGGGTAGTTCCTGAAGGCTATTCTAGAGGTGTCACATGAGACCCATGCCAAAAATGTAGTTAAAAACAGGGGTGATCTAACAGGTCCTTGGTGACCTATATCCACGAAGACCATAACCTGGAAAACCTGTGTAGGGAAAGTGACTGTTAGGAGAGAATCTGGGAGAACGGGTAGGGTTTGACTGCATGAGAAAAAGATGAAAGTGTGTTGCGTGCAGATAAAAAGGCATGGAGTATGAAATATTAGGATATGTTCAAGGAATAGAGCATTTGAACTGGGGCGGAGTATTTGTTTGCAGATATAATAAAAGAAAACGTTGTAAAAAATGAAGTGTGGGCTAAATGAAGAAGGCAGTGAAGTTCATATTGACAGGATAGTTTTATTCTAAAGGCAAATTTAGAGGAAACTTGGTTTTAAAGTATTTTCTCCTTATAGTATGTGGGGACAAGTTTGGGTATTGGGGAAGTTTAAAGGTGGGTGTTGAGTGGTTCAGGTTGGAAAAGAGAGGTAAGGTGATAGAGCATATTCTACTCCTAAGACTCCAAAAATAAAGAATTATAAAAAATGAAGACCAAAAATATTCATGGCACACACTATAAACATGGAAAGAGAAGTGATTTAAATATCTAACATGAGATTTATTAAACTACGTATCCCTAGATGTTGCACCATTGAAAAGAATGCTTCCCAAAGAATATTTAGCGTGATATAGGAGGTGGGAGGGAGTATGGAGCTGGAGGTACTTATTATAAAATATTAAATGTAAAATTCAAGTAATAAAGTTATGTTTATATATCTGGTAGTCCCTGAAACTTAAACAAGAAGTCATTCTTTAAAAATCTTATAATAGGGCGGGCCATGGTGGCTCAGCAGGCAAGAGCGCTTGCCTGCCATGACCGAGGACCCGGGTTCGATTCCCGGTGCCTGCCCACGTAAGAAAAAAAAAAAAATCTTGTAATTCAATCTTTGTGTCTTAAAAAGAGAATTTTAATATTGTTTATATTTTTGACAGATTATAGCAAGTAAGCATTGGTATCTGTTACATATGCTAAGGTTAAAGTTAGGCTGCTGTCATAAAGAGGACCCTGAGGGCTTAAAGAAGAGCGGGTACCGTTTTGTTTCTCTCTGTCATGCAGTCACGTGGCTGGCCTGGTTTTGAGTAGCCCCACTTGGCCGAGTCATCCAGGGAATCTGGATTCTTTTATCTCAGGACTTGACCTTCCTCCAGGTTACTTTTCTTTCCTTAATGCTCACCGCTGAGTTGGTGTCGTGTCCCTGCTCTAGCCCACTGGAAGTGGGAAAGAGCAATGCATTTGAGAAACTTGGCTTTTTAGGGATGTAACGTGAACGTAAGTCACTTGTGACCATATCCCATTAATCACATGCAGTCGCACAGCCACACTCAGCTGTAAGGGAAGCCAGGAGACGTAGAGGGAGCTGGGTGTGAGCTATGACTTAGAGAAAGCAGGGGAGAAAGGGTACTTGGGGACAAAAGTGATCTTTTCCACACCTTCTAGAACATAATAGTCCCTCAGGGACCTTTTATTGACTGTTGCCAGAAAACTACAGGGTTTTGTTTAGTCCTTAGGCCACTAGCAGGAGCTCACTATGTCACTATTCTAGTTTGCTAATTCAGCAACCCTGATCAAGTTTAGTAAAGACGTCCTAGCCATTGCTCCCCTCCCCCGCCCCCGGATACCCACACCGCCAGCCCAGCACTGCCCTGAGCACATGCCAAGGTCCTGTCAGGCAGAGTCTCTGGATTTTTTTTTTCCTTTTAGACTTCTCAGCCTTGTGCAAGTCTTTTTCCTCTACTTCAATAAAGTTCATGGAAACACTGAAAGCCTGAAGTCCCAGGAAATATTTAAAATGACATGAAAAGCTTTGGCCCTCAAGCAGATTATGCTTTCCATCTTGCAAAATTTCCACCTGCTTAGAATGGGTAAGGAGGGAAAAGAGACAACAAACCAAGCACAAAATACACCTCTAAAATTTATACTGCCACCAACTTGCTAGAATTATATATAAAATCAGAACCAACATCTTTTAATACATGGACTGTATTTTGAATTCTCAGGTTTTTCCCCGTTCCTAGTTATTGGTCATATTTTAGAGTGTTGAAAAGGTCAGTGAAGTAATGTATCCCATATGAATTTCTCTGGGGTAGGGTGGGGATGGTGAAGGAGCACAGTAAGCAGAAAACATGCAAGAGGAAAAGGTTACTTATCTAACTGCTGTACTTAAAAACTTTGCCCATTATTTAAAATAAAGAATCTGGGGACCACGGGAAAGCATGGAGGGGCATTTGATACTGAAATCTGGGGTACCAGATTCGTGTGGAATAGTGTGGGGAGCCCCTCAACAGAACTGATGAGAAGGGGGTGGAGGGGAAGACTTCACCCAAATCACAGCTAAAACAGTAAATGGGTTCCTTTTCTTTCTCTAAGCAACTTCCTACCTACACCCACCTCCTGAGAGAATAAAACTCTCTCTCAAAATCAGTTCATTTGAGAACATTTCACATTCAGCTTTGCCTGACTTCCAAACATCAACATTTCTAATCTTTAGAAATGTATGTCATGTTTCAGCAGATTTAACCCAAGTCAGCACTATATGTATTTATATTTTTTAATTTAAGCAAACTCATTAGCACAAGGAAACCTGACAAGCCACAGCATGTGGCCAAATCTCTGCTAAGTGGCTAAGCCACCTCTCAGCAGATACTTGGGAGGGCCTCAAAAGTCAAGCATGTAAGCTGAGGATCTCAGTATTTTGTATCAGGGAAAGCTTTCTCTACATCTCCACTTTTTTTTTTCCTGAAGATGAAGTGTTGGAGCAACTTTCCAAGATGCTGTGGTTGACATCTTTATTAATGATCTTGCAGAGACAGCAAATGGCACTTAAATGAAGTTTGCAACGATGCTAAATTAAGAGCTGTTGCTAATACCAGTAAAGACAACATAGTAATAACCCACAATGGTTAAAAATACAGAGAAGAAAAACGGGAATAGATAGGAGACATCTGAAAGTGATACGGAGCATGCACATTTTAAGGGAGATCTATCATAGGCTAAATACAAAGACTCTGTCTCATGGACGGAAGCAATTACACATCCCTTCCCCCTGACTTTAGTGGAACTGAACTTGGAGCTACATATCTAATTTGGGGCACTGTATTCAACCTGGAGAAGTCTGAGAATAAAGAACAAAGCTGAACTGAAGATCACAAAGTGTGATGCAAATAAAAAGGTTAATGGGGATAAATATTTATAATTTCAGGACTAAAGAAAAGTCTGCAATTATCTGAAAGGTGCAAACACTACAAAGAATAGCAATTATTTAGCTTAGGAAAAGGCTTGCAACTAGAAATAATGAAGTTAAATATGGCATTATTTCAGAAATAATAGGAAGTTTTTTCATCCCAACCACAAAAGCTATTAGATCACAGCAGTAGGTGCAAAGAACATTTTTCTAGAACTTTCCTTTCTTGGGGGAAGAAGAGAAGTAAACAGAAGGATTATAAGGTAGTTAAGAGAAAGTATTAGCCCACCAGCAAGCAAAGAAAGGGCCAGAGAAAGCAGAGCCTTGGGCTCAGCCAAATCAGCCAAGTCCCCTGAGGCCTTTCAGCTGAGAAGCTACAGGCACAAGTTTACAAAAGCTAAGGGGCTGTACCGCAAGAAAGAAGGAAGACTCATGATTTGTAGAACTCCTCCTTCTTGGTAAGGTAAAGACTCCATTCATATTAGGAGATTTTATGAATTGTGCCCCTTCAAAAGACATGTCTGAGTTCTAACCCCAGTTCCTCAAATAGGCACCCATTTGGAAATAGCACCTTTGAAAATATTATTTAAGAAGAGGCCAGACTGGATTAGGGTAACTGTTATCCAGTATGACTGAAGTCCTCATTAAAAGGGGGAAACATGGACAGAAAGAGAAGGTGGCCTTCTGATAGAGACAGAAATTGAGTTATTTCACAAGCCAAAGAGGCCATGGGTTGCTGGAAAGCCACTGCCAGACACTCAGACTTCAGAAGCAGAGCTCTGCTGGACCTTGATTTCTGACTTCTGACTTCCACAACTGCGAGGCAATAAATCACTGTTCTTTAAAGACATCTAGTTTGCGGTACTTTGTTATGGAAATCCAAAAAAGCTAAGACATGGGAAATGCTTCGAAGAGATCTCTGATCCACATTCCTGGTGTTCTTTAAGAATTAATTCTAAGATGGAAAGTAGCTTAATACAAGAACAGGCAGATCCCATTGGTGAGTTTCAGTACCTTCGGACAACAACAATCTTACAGCACGGTTGTGGCATATCCTCTCATCTGGCCATTTCTCCTATCTCTTCAGGGTAGTTCAAAGAATTACATGACAGAGCAGCACAGCACTGCTGACTAAGAAGTCTGGGTTGAGTCCATGCGCTAGCTTTGCCGAATAGTAACTTTGATATCTTAACTTACTCAACCTCCAAGTTTGTTTTCCATCTGTAAAAATGGTATCACAGTATCTAAGACTGTCATTTGTCTATACTACCTGAAATTCAGGAATCTTTCTCAGCGTCTGAGCAGATGAGGGATCCATTAGCAGGGAAGGAAGTTGGAAATGGATGGTATATCACAAAAATCTTGGTTACATGCAATAAAAGCCAAGCAGAAGAGGAATTGTGATGGTTAGTTTTGTGGGTCATCTTGGCCAGGCTATAGCTCCCAGTTAACCAATCAAATACTAATCTAGGTGCTGCTGTGAAGGATTTTTGTGGATGTGGTTAAATCAAAACAGTTGACTTTAAGATTACTCTGGAAAATGTGGGTGGGTCTCAGCCTATCAGTTAAAAGGCCATAAAAGCCATACTGAATGTTCCCTGAAAAAGAAGAAATTCTGCATCAACACCACAGCATCAACCTCTGCCTGAGAGTTTGCAGCCTGCCAACTTGCCTTACAGATTTCAAACTTGCCAGTCGCTGCAACCATATGAACTGATTCCTTAAAATTAGTCTCTTGATCTCTCTCTCTCTCAATATCTATATGGAAAGATGTATTGAGATGTATATTGAAAATATATATATATATATATACTGCTGGTTCTGTTTTTCTGGAGAACTCTGAATGAAACAGGATTCTTTTTATTTATTTACAGGATATTGGGCAAAGAAATGGGCTCAAGTCTAAGTTTCCCAGAGCAATGACCAAAACGTTTCCATACACCTCTCCATTGCATGCCTTGAAGACGGACACCATTGCTGTCAAAGCTCTCTGCAGGCTCAAGATACGGTCATTCACCCACCTGCCAGGAAGTCGACTTGACTGCACCCATAGCTGCTAACCCTCGTGCTGCTTCTGTTTTGTGCCCCAAATTTGATCCTGCTGCTCTGTCAATAATGACAATGAAAATACCTAGTCCTCACTTGCCCCTGTCAGATGGATTCCACCCAGAGCCTGCTTCCTGATACTGTTCTATCCCAAATCGAAGTCTCGTACATCTGGATGGTAGGGCCTAGGTCACTACCTGTGTTCTAACCACAAGGGGAGCTGGAAAAGGGGGTGCTGGGACTCCCACATCTGGGAGGCAGGATTCATAGAGATGACTGTTCTCCAAGTCTAAGTAGAGGTTGGACAGCCCCAAACATGATGAATAACCACGAGAGGACTTGGCTACCCAACATTAGCATACACATACTTTTTCCATTCTTCAATAGCAGATAGAGCTGCAATGGCAACATAAAATTCTCCCAGCTATAACCCTCTTATGAGCCATCTGCTAAAAAAGAAACAACCTGCAGTCTCATCTACTGCTGCCTCCAAGTCAGATCCAGGGTGTGAGAAAAATCCATTCCTACCCTACATCTGCCACAATTCTGGCTGGGCAGTTTTAAGCTATGGGCTACTTTGTAAATGTACTCATTCTATATAAAACATTAAGGGGAATAGGAAAAATTGTCAGAGTATATGAACATTTCCATGAAGCAACCAAGAAAAAAAAATACAACAGACCTAATTCTTATGACAGTCACAAGGTTACAATAGTTTTTATTCCCTTCCTTCTCTACCCATTCTCTGTTCCCACTGTCATCAGACAGCACCTCAGCTGGTCAGGGTTCTGACCAGGGGGGATAACCCACATTTTATTTCCAAGATAAATAATTGCTTGGCGGTCTTGTCAGTAGAGGGTTGCTATAGTTTTATCTATTACCACTGAAAAAGGAAAAAATGAAGAAACACTGCAGAGCATCCCCTGGGTTCCACAAAGAATCCTGCTTATCTCCACTGGATAGAAGTGACCCTATTTCCCACTAATTATTAAGAATCATTTCATTTGATACAAAAGCTCTTATTTTTACTTACTTTCTAGAAGAGAAATGCTATGCGGCCAAGTGGAAATCTCAACAACCAACATTATTTCATCTCTTGACGGAAACATTTCTCTTGGTTAACAATACCTTTAAACCAGGAGAGTTCAAAGACATAAGGTTAGAAGACAAAAGCTCTTGGAGTGATTTGGTTATTATAGCTAGATGTGCCACTCCAATTTCTACCCCTTGGTTCCAGAGCTTGAATCTGGCTATGGAAGAAACAGCACCAGATATTGGTCATTGGTTCAGATCATATCTCATCTTGTTTAGCACCATACTGGACAAGGAGTTGTTACCCAGCTAGAGTTGTAACTGAGTCTTTGAGGGACTATTCCCTCCTGCTATCAGGCCAGCTGCTTCTGGAAGGAGTTTAGAGCAAGGTCAGAAAATCCCATGTTACGAGCACATCAGCACATGTCTTTTGCTTTGAAATCAATTCCTTGTTCCACAGACTCAGGCCCCACCTCAGACCTTTCCAAATAGTTTAGGGATGCAAGGACATGGTTCCCAAAACTCCTCAGCATTGCAAGGGATCCCATCCCACGAATAGGATTTTGAGAGGCTCTTGAGAGGCTCAGTAGATTAACTGAGCCTTCTCTCTTCTTTTAGACTTTTTCCTTTGTCATTCTTTTTCTCTCATTCCCTATTAATTGCTTCTTTTCCTTTTCTACCTTGCATTTCCTCTTCCTCATTTTTGTAGCTTCAACATCTAGCACCTTATCCAACTGGGGAGAAGCCAGATCCGCACATAAGTTTCCCAAGGAAACGTTTATCCCATTCAGCTTCCAGGCAAATTATGTTGCAGAAAACTTAGACATGCAGAAAAAAAAAAAAAGAACTTGAGTAATAGATTAAATTATTCTTCATAGTGCACACAAAAAAACGAACCTTCATTTGTCTTTATTTTAAAAGTTGAAGCTTTGGGTTTTTTACTGCAAGGATTTATGCAATTAGAAATCAGAGGAAGTGTTTGCAAATTCCTCATAAAATTGTTACAAATTCTCAGTTTCAATCTCTATCGCTATCATTCATCAGATTCTATCTCTAGCATATCTTTCAAAACAAAAACCTCTTTCACATCTATAATCTTATTGAATAAGGGAGACTGAGCATTTAACAGGCTTTTTTTTTTTCTTATCTTCTCTTTGGTGGGGTCACATTTCATTTTTAACGTAGCACCATTTGTCCAAATGTGTTTTGTTTTGTTTTTCTTTTATGGTGTGCATGGGCCAGGAATTGAATCCGGGTCTCCAGGCATGGCAGGAAAGCATTCTACCCCTGAACTATACATGCACCCCTTTTAGTAGATCTTTTTGCATGGGCAGGCCCCAGGAATCAAACCCAGGTCTCCAGCATGGCAGGCAAGAATTCTGCCACTGAGCCACCATGGCACTGCGCTTAATAGACTTTTAATCTATCTGAATACCTCTATAATTGTTCTGTTATTGTAAATATAAATGTACATGTTCAATACCAGTACTTGAAACCCCCATTGGGTATTTTTTTTATGTGGTGTTTTATCATTTTTTAACATTTGCTGACAAATTTTATTTTGTGACTTTGATCTTTAGTAATAAGTCTATAATGAAAGTAGATGTCAGTTTTGTAATCTGTCTTGAAAATTTTTGTAACCCAGGCTTAAGCATTCTCTATGGATTATAAAACATCTGTTTTTCCTAATAATATGATTCTATTAAAAAGATAAAGGATGGCTTGAAATTTCAGTGAAGATTTTTTAATTGAGTCATAATATACAAAAGAAAAACAATTTATTGCAGATAGAATGTAAGTAGAAATGGTCTAAAACAGAAGGACATTTTCTCCTTCCACACGGGAGACCCAGGTTTGATTCCCAGACCATGCACCAAAAAAGAATATATATATATATTTTTTTCCTAAGAATAAATTTATATAAATTTATAAAATTTATTATATAAATTTATTATAAGTTTATTATATAGTTTATAAACTTATAAAATTTTATAAATTTTCTAAGAATAAAAAAGGCATTGGTGCATACTTAAACTTTTTTTGGGGGGGGGTCTAAGACCCCTTTGAAAACCTAACTAATGCTATGGACTTTATCCCCAGGGGGGAAAATACATGTGTATATAGAGTCCATGGATTCTAACATAAGAACTGGTTTTTAATATTATTTCAAGTCAAATACTCTCTTCCTCCCTGTTTTAGTTTGCTAATGCTTCCAGAATGCAATACACCAGAAATGGGCTGGCTTTTATAAAGAGTATATATTATTAGTTTACAGTTCTAAGGTCATAAAAAGTCCAAACTAAGGCACCCAGATAAAGATACTGTATTAGTTAGGGTTCTCTAGAGAAACAGAATCAACAGGGAACACTTGCAAATATACTATTTATAAAAGTGTCTCACATGACCACAGGAATGCAGAGTTCAAAATCCACAGGGCAGGCTGTGAAGTCAAAGATTTTGATGGAGGGTCTGGATGAACTCCACAGGAGAGGCTCACCAGCCAAAGCAGGAATGGAATCTGTCTCCTCTGAATCCTCCTTAAAAGGCTTCCTGTAATTAGATTAAGCATCACTCATTGCAGAAGACACTCTCCTTTGGCTGATTACAAATGGAATCAGCTATGGATGCAGCTGACATGATCATGATCTAATTCTATGAAATGTCCTCATTGCAACAGACAGGCCAGCACAGGTACCACAACTTGGCCAAGTTGACACATGTCCCTGACCATGACAGATACCTTGACTCAAAAGATAAGTCCAAATGGTATCCGGGATTGCTCTGTCAGTTGGAAGGTACATGGTTGGAGTCTGAGGTCCTTCATCCCAGTTCATCTCTTTGTGCTTCTGAATCCAGCGATGTTCTCTATAAGCATTCGTGGGCCTTCACTTAGCTTCTCTGGGGCAAAACTCTGGGTTCTGGCTTGCTTAACTTCCACAGAAAGGCACATGACAGCGTATCTCCATTGAGAGAGAAACCCTGAACTTCATCGGCTTTTCCTAAGTAAAGGTAAGCTCTTATTGGTACCTTAGTTTGGACATTTTTATAGACTTGCTTTAATTGGTTTAGTTTCACAGCCTTAGAACTATAAACTAGCAACTTAATAAATTCCCCTTTTAAAAGCTGCTCCATTCCTGCAACTAGCAAACTAGGACAACATCATTAGCCATTAGGCAAATACAAAACAATACCACACCAAAGTACCATTTCATATACCTAAGAATGACTACTATTAAAAACTCCAAATTACAAGTTTTGGAAAGGATGTGGAGACACAGGAACATTCATTCATGGCTGATGGCAATATAAGATGGTACAACTGCTGTGGAAGACAGTTTGGCAGTTCCTCAGAAAGTACAGTTACCATATGATCCCACAATTCCTCTTCAAGGTATAGACCCAAAAGAATTAGAAGCAGGAACAGGAAGAGATATCTGCATACCAATGTTCAAAGTGAGGTTATTCACAACTGCCAAAAGATGGAAACAACCCAAATGTCTACCAACTACTGAATGGATAAATAAAATGTGATATATACATACAACGGAGTATTATTCAGCTGTGTAAAGGAATGAAATTCTGATACATGCCAATAACATTGTTGAACCTTGAAGACAATATATTAAGTAAAGGAAGCCTGATACAAAAGGAGAAACATTTGAGTCCATTTATGAAATATCTAGAATAGGTAAATTCATAGAGACAGAAAGTAATTCATGAAAAGAAGAGAAAGGAGTTACAGCTTTGTGTTTGCAAGGTTGCCAGTAGCACAACATCATGAACGTATTTAATACCACCAAACTGTACACTTGATGTTTTGTTTTTCACACAGGCAGGTGCTGGGAATCGAACCCGGATCTCTGGCATGGCAGGCGAGAACTCTGCCACTGAGCCACCGTGGCCTGCCCTTAATGGCTTTTAATATAGGGGAAATTGTATTTTGTTACAATAAAGCTTTAAGAAGTCAGAAGCCAATGTGGAAAGGAAAAGGAGCTGGACTGGGTAATGGAGTAAAGAGAGCAGAGATGATGGTAATAAAACCAGGTGATATGCTTCCCTTTTAGAGGCACTTGCCTTTTACAGAGGACTTAAGTTATAGAATGAGGGGTGCAAGTGTAGTTCGGTGGTAGAATTCTTGCCTGCCATGCAGGGGGCACAGGTTTGATTCCCAGTCCATGTACTTCCCACCCCACCCCCCCCAAAAAAAACCAAGCAAGCAAAACAAATAAAAATTCAACAAACGGTGCTGCAATTATGGGATAGTCACATGGACAAATAATGAAATGTGACCCCATCATACAGCATACAAAGAAAAAAAAAATTGTAGGAAAAACGGCTTTACCGTCATCACAGGAGCACCCAGCAAAGGCTTTGCTGGTCTTGCTATGCCGGGACACAGCGCCACCACATGGCCATGAGAGGGGAAATCTTATTCTCCGACCAGGCAATTGGAGCTGGGCATTGACCTTCCAGGTTGAAACTTGAAAGCAAAAATACTTGGGGTGGGGGAGCGGGAGGGTAAATAAGGGGCCTCACAGAGAAGTTTAAATGCCTCTAAGTTTCCTGGCAGTCTCTTAAATCACTTCCATGCACACAAACTGAGCCCCAGAAGCAGAGTGTGTCTGCAGAAAGGTCAGCCACCCTCTCAGCGCCTGTTTAGCCAGGATTCTTGAATTACACAGTGTGTGCACACTTCTCCATTGAGTGCCTGATGCCCGTTTCCTTTGATTTTTAAAATATAATCTTTCCTATTGAAAACCTGCTCCAGCAAGTATTTACACTAGTAAAATCCCAGCTTATGATGCACATGCCTGATTCTGCTTCTCTTAATTTTGACTATTCAGCGCTGATATATTTGGGAGGGTATTTTCTATTTCCTGAATTCCTTCCTCCTCCTTTCTTCAGGTTGCTGGCAACTGAAAGATAGGAAGTATCAAAAAGAAAAAGCGATGACTGGGTGTAAGAAAGCAATGTGAACCAACGTAAATTACGGGTGGTTGTATCAGGGCCACCCACCTGCCTTCTCTCCACCAAGCCCAGAATGGTCGGCAGTGTCAAGGGCTATGGAGAGGGCTTCAGCTACATTCCAATCCCTTCCCACCACCAACTGTACAAAAAAGAAATTTCTATGTGCTTCCCCCAAGCAGCCTATATGAAAATATAAGGAAAGACCTAAGTAAAAGCGTATGGGTTCTGTTTTTGTGGGGGGGAGGGGGCAAACCCAGTTACACATCTCCCACGTCCCCACCTCCAAGCAGCTTGCTGCCTCTAACCCAGGTTACACCAAATAAAAATAACCCTTTTGATATTTCAAGAAATGAACCCCCAGCAATGTCAATGGCTCAATTTAATATAGAGAAAATCCAGAGACACTGTGTGCAGACTGTGTCCCTCCCTGAGACCATAGGAAAGAAAACATTTTGAACCACCCTTCCTGCCAACGTCAGCTTACATGCACCTCTGTGGGTCCCCAGCTCCTCCTGCTCGGCTCTGTCATCCCCCCTACCCCCCCCCACCCGTAAAGTATGTGTTGGATGACAAGTGACAAGGATTTCTGAGAAACTCAGGAGTTTGCTTGGAAAAGACCACAGAAAAGCCATCTGCAGTCTACCGTGTGTCAGAATAACTCACAAGGCAGGGTAGGGTTCCCACAACACCCCACCAAGGCTGTGGGGGCTGGTTGTGCTGGGAACACAGCTCCCCCACACGGCACTGTGAAGAAAAGACGCCTTTCCTTCTCACCAGGGTTGATACCTACTGTCCTGGACCCTTAAGGGAAGACCTCACCCTCTCACATACAGAGAATAAGTAATACGGATTTTTACAAAGTGTGACCCTTACGAGGAAACTGAGGAATCCGATGTCTGGAGACATTGCTGGAAAAATTCCTATGTCTTTAATAATCAATAGCTTATGCTGTCATGCCAGCTATCATCACACATGCTGTAAGCCTGCAGACTGATGCAATCAAGCTTTCATTTATATTTATGTGAGCAGGGGGATTTTGCATTTGATTTTGAAAGATGCATGGATTCAGCTCTATTTAATTCTGATATATTGGTCTATTATCTGCAACAGGCCATTGGCTAAATTGCCATGTTCCATGAGGGCCCAGGATAGAAATTTATCAGAATGATGGAGAAATATTCAGATTTAGGTTTCCAACATTAAGATTTGAAGAACATAAGCATATTGTGCTTCCAAATGACCGTTCAGAACTAGATTAAAGAGGACCTCATTGTACAACAAATGCATTATTGAAATAGTTTGTTATGCTGCATTAAAAGAGAAGTAGCTTGACAATTGATGGAACAGTTGGGATTGGATCTGCAGAATTGCAGATGAAACTGCAGTCTTGGGGAATCTAATTCAGCAAGGCTGGAGGAGGCTCCTAGCACTGAGAGAAACTGACATTGCTGGGTGGTCTGTGACTAGCAGTTGTTTAAGTTTGTTTTGTTTCAATAATGCACTGCTCACTTGACTTCCTTTACTACTACCTCAATCTAGACAAGTCACCTTAGTTCACTAGGTCCTTTCGTTCATTCAGCAGCAATGGTTTGGATGTCTTGGTGGGAGAGCCATTGTGATGGGCATGAGTTTTCAAAGAGAAGATTCATGGCCACCACCTGTATCAGCCAGACTTCTCCAAAGAAACACAACTAACAGGACCTGGATGTATATGTAAATATGTATTAACGAAGATTTTAAGTAATTGGCTCATCCAATCGTGGGAGCTGGCTAATCCTAACTCTGCAGGGTAGAGCAGGCTGGAAACTCGGACAGGAGCTGAGGTTGTAGTCTCACAGAACTTCTCCAGAGAAACCAGTTTTTGCTCACAAGGCCTTTAACAGATTGAATGAGGCCTTACCACATTATCAAGGGAATTCTCCTTTACTTCGAGCCAGCTAATTACAAGTACTAATCACATCAGCAAAACATCTTCACAACATCTAGACTAATGTTTGACCAAACAGCTGGGTGCCACAGCCTAGCCAATTTGGCACATAAAATTAACCTTCACGCTCTCCTAAGGAATTTGCTGTCTACAGAGAAATACATGGACATACTGGTTTAACGTCCTTCTCGAAGGAGGGAAAGAGGGGCAGGAAATCCCCATTTCCTGGTGGGATTTATTAATCAATAGAATTTAACAGTATTAAAGATAGGCATTATATAGACTAGGAGTGTTGGTGAGAATTTTCTCTTCTCCCACCAGAGGTGACAGCCATGTGGAGGGATTTATATCTGCTGTCGTTTTTAGCATTGATGATGGGTTTGCTATGAATCATTTGTGTACACGTGTGTGCATACACGTGTGTGTGATCGGTGACATGGATTTCCAGGATGCTGGTCTTGGTAGACAAAATAATTGACTTACTGGAAGCAACCTGGGGAGGGGGCGGGCGTTAAAATGTATTGGATTTAGGATCAGAAGCCCTGAGACTGAATTCCAGTTCTGCCACTCCCAGTCTATGGGACCCTGGAAAAGGTGAATTCTGTCTTTATAAAGCCACGTGATTATTGTGATAAAGTAGATGCTGTTGTCTTTGAATTTGGGACATTGAAGACTGAGGCATAAAGACCCACGCATTCACTGGATATATACTGACCATGTACAATAGAGCCTGGGAAACAACGGGAATAAAGCAGAGTGCCTTTCCTCCCTACAGCAATAAGCAAAGAAAAGTTCCTTTCCTACTAAAAGGTCAAATATCTTTCTGTAGGATGCATAGCTTGCAGTTAGTATCATAGAACACCACATCTAAAATGATCTTAGATTATATCGGCAAGCCTGCTCAGACCTCATCAGAGAAAACCAAAACCCAGAGACATAACCTTCCCAAGTACTCAGGGAGATAGCGGCATTCTTCCTTTATTCAAATATCTGAGCATCTGCCATTTCACTAGGTGTTGGGAAAACAACAGGAAACACCTAATGGAGAACACAGATGACTAAACAGGATTTTGAAAAAGCATCTGATCTGACAAGCATCATGATCTGGAATGATATTTTGCAGGGGTAGCAAGATTTTCTTGGGGGAATCGAGTCTAGGCTGATCTCTGAAGAGCGGGTAGGAGCAGAGGTAGGACTTAAAGTTCAACCCTTTTCTACAAAACCAGGACTATAGGAACCAATCAGCACCGGCTGCTGCTCAGTGGTGGTGGGTGGGGAAAAGGGATGCTCCTCCTCTCCAACCTGCCTGACGACTGTGAGCAAGCTTCTTGGAAATGTTTGTCAGGTGTTCTAGTTTGCTAGCTGCCGGAATGCAACACACCAGAGACGGATTGGCTTTTAACAAAAGGGGATTTATTTTGTTGGTTCTTCAGAGGAAAGGCAGCTAACTTCCCACTGAGGTTCTTTCTTACGTGGAAGGCACAAGATGGTCTCTGCTGGTCTTCTCTCCAGGCCCCTGGGTTCCAACAACTTTCCCCGGGGTGACTTCTTTCTGCATCTCCAAAGGCCTGGGCTGAGCTGCGAGTGCTGAGATGAGGAATGCTGAGCTGCTTAGCTGTGCTACATTGCAATCTCTCATTTAAGAACCAGCCAATTAAGTCAAATGTCACTCATTGCGGCAGACACGCCTCCTAGCCAACTGCAGATGTAATTAGCAACAGATGAGGTTCACGTACCATTGGCCTATGTCCGCAGCAACAAGATTAGGTATGCTCACCTGGCCAAGTTGACAACTGAATCTAACTAACAACACATCAGGGTTCATGCTGCCCCTTTGCTTTGATGGACACTGGCAGGACAATGTGATGGAAAGGGCCTACTCTCCAGAGTCAGGCAGAACTGGGTTCAAATATGAACATTGAACTTAGGCTGCCACCACTTCCCTCTACACCTCACAGTTCCCATTCGCACCATGAGAAAAACACCTGCTTAATAAATGTGTTGAGTCTTTAGTCAAATAATGAATGTAAAACGGACACAGCTTCCAGCAGCCAGGCTAGATAAAGAGCTCACAGGGAGTACCTTTGAAGGGTCAAGCAACTGCAAACGCCTGAAGTTGCAGATTTCTTGTCAGGGGTGACTAATAGACTTTGCAAAAGAAAACAGTAAATTTGAGGTCTCTAAACACAAAGAAACTATCTTCTATTCTGCTCCTATGCTTCAATTAAGATTATAAATGCCCTTAGTGCCTTAGTCAAGTCCATTAAGAGATCTCCCTAAACCCTGCACCCCAGGCTCATTATCACCACAAGCTTACCGAGAAGAGCACATAAGATTCAAATACATAGACTTACTGATCAGAATCAATCCACTCGGCCATTACATGTGAAAAGCAGCACAATTTCTGTCGTCTTATTCTTCTAGCACAAATTATAGTTTATAGAAAAGAAGTTTTAATGAAGAACTTAATGCACTTATAAATAAAGGCCTGGACACATTTTTAAAAGCCTCAAGCACGCCATCTGACTACTTCTTTTAAAGAGGTTCATCCAGGAGGGACAAAAGATGCGGCTCTCCAAAGTAACCCGCCTTCATTTGGATTTGGAACAAAGCAGATGACCACATGACACCCAGACAGTCAGCTCCTGCTCCCCCAACATGTCATTTCTCTTCAGGAAGCTGGGAATTGTGTTTGTCCAAGTCTCTCAGTCTTTGATGATGACTGCCATAGGTCTCGGCTGCCGGGTTTGTGACTCCATATAACTTCCTTCTTAAATCTCCTTCAAATATTTTGATAAGTTTCTCATATGATGTTGTAAAGGGCAGGGGAGCGGGGGCAGGGCATGGGGAAGTACATTTGTAAACCAATAGCCCAGCCCTGGTCTGAGCCAACACTGGGGATGTGGGAGTCAGGTAAAATGCCTGTAGATTCCGCTCTCCACATGGAACTGTTCCTATTCTGGCTTTTCAAAATCAGTGTTGATATCAATTCCATCTTCGCTACTCAAGGATGTTATGTATATCAGCTTTCAATCTGAGTTTTCCAGTTTAATGATAACTAACCAACAGATCTTATTTCCAGCTGCAAAATTCCTTCAGGACCTCTCTAACGGCGGAACAAAACCCAGCAATTTCTTTTGTCTCCTCTCCACAAATGTCAATGTGGTCAACAAAAGTCGTACTAGGCACATCAGAAAAGGAGCCTCCTGCAGTATTTTTAGCCCAGAGTTTCAGTGTTTGATTTAATCCATCCACTTAGTGATCCTTGCAGCCTTCCACCTAATTTTAAGTCCTCGGTTGATCAGTGATTAACACATGTAACTTTAATGAACAGAGTCACAATATCAGAAACAAGTGGGAATGCACAGAAAGGGAATACATGGTCATTCTAACCAACAAGAAGAGAGGCAATCCTAAATTTTCAAGCTCAGCATTTATCCTCGTATCTCTCACAACTTCCCTGTTACCACCAAACATGCTGATCATTTAACAGTTAGTATTGAGAGAAACTCTTTCCCTAGGTCCTTAATATCTCATGCTCCAAAGCGTTCTTTTGTTTTCCCTGCCAGGCTTCCGTGATCCAGACGCTGCAGCAGTGATTTGCATAATGGTTGTCAAACTGGGGAACCCACAGCTCAGGGAATTCGCAAGGATTTTACAAAGGCTATGGGAATTCTGATAGTTTTAAGAGAACCAATCTCTAGGTTCTCAAACTCTATTTATATTCTCTCCCTAAGGGGGATTTGCCTGACCCCTGTACCGCACCGCCCCTCCCCCACAAGCTCCCAAGCACAGCTTCTGCCAGTCTCCCACCCCCACCCCCACGCCCTCACATACTATATACAGACACAGATCAATTTTATTTTTATTCTTCAAATTAAGATCATGATGAGGTATTGCCGAAGATACTGCTGAATTCTTGCTTTTCAGTAAAACAATCCATTTGAGGAGGGTCATGCTGACTCATCAGAAAGGACACAGTTAAAGCTTTTTTGTTTGGTTGTTTGGGGTTTTGGGGGAGGTTGACGATTTTTTTTCTTTTGTTTTTTAACTACCTGGTACCAAAAAAAAAAAAAAGTGAAATTGTCATTTCCATCAGCGTGGAGCTGGGTGGGGTGAAAGTATGAGTAAGGACCAGGTTCAACAGGTCAGGTGGGGGTCTCCGGGTTGGGGAGGGGAAGGATGAGGGTCTCTGGGGCAGGGAAGACAGCATGGAGGTGGGGGCATAGGGGCGTGGGGAGGGGGGTCCAGGGAGCCCTCACCGGTGGCCATCGCCAGCTTGAGGGGCCTGGGAGAGAGTGAGCGGGACAACCTTGCCATAGGTAGATGCAGCTTGTCCTTGCCCAGCCATGCCCACCCTTTGGAGCTGGGGGAGGAGGTGCAAAAAACAATTAAAAAAAAAAAAAAGGATGGGTTAGTGATGCAGATCTTTTAAGTATAAGTGAAATATTTTCTGGGACTCCAAATTTTTCAAGATAGATAAGACCCACAGATAAACTTCTATGTTATTTCTTTCAGAATTTGGTGTGTGTTATTAAATAAAGCAATTAAAACTATTTTATCTGGTCATATCTTAAAATTAACTCAAATCTTCAACTTATGAAAAGTTTAATATTTCTACCCCTTAATAAAATAAAAATGTGCTAGCTGCCAGACCAATTCATTTTTAGCAGTCTATATACCTTTTTTCTTTTGTTTCAAATTAGTAGCTTTGATCATACTGCTAAAGAAAAATAATGGTGGCATTTCTTATGCTTACACTTGACCAGTTAAAAGAAAAACACCAAAATGTTATACATATGCCAGATATGCAGAAGCCCACCTATCTACCTAAGGACACATTTACCTAAGGAGCTCCATGGCATATCTACTTAGTTTTACTTATGCTTTACATTGTCACAAGTAATAAAAAAAACTATGCACATTTTGTTTTATACAGGTGATAAATTTGTTATATCTAGATGATTCTGATCTTGAATTAGCTTCTTTTGTCATTTTTATAAGATGCATTCCATAATTTCTTCACAGCTTCTATTGTATACCTCAAAACACATGTATTAACATATTTAACTTAAAAATGAAGTCAGATCTCTGGTTCTAGGGCAAGATGAACACTTCTCTACACTCCTCCTCCTAAGTACAGCTAGAAAACCCTGGACATTATTTTAAAAAGACAAAAGATAATGAAATGCACAGAGGAGAAGGAGACCAGCAAGGGACATCAGAACCAAGAAACAAGATAGCAGTAAGTCCCCTGGTTCTTCTGCTTGCCTCATATATCCTGGTGTTTTAGTTTTACAGGTTGCTCAAGAAAATACCATGAAATGGGTTAGGTTAAGCAATGGGAATTTGCTTAGGCTTTTGAGACTTAAAAGAAAGACTAAATCAAGGCATCATCAAGATGATGGTTTCTCCCCAAAGACTGTGGCTCGCTGGGGCTGGTTGCTGGTGACCCTTGGTCCTTAGCTTGTCACAAGGCTGTATCTCCTAGTTGCTCCCTTCTCTTTCAGGTTCTGTTGATGTTTGGTTTCTGGCTGCTACCTCTGTTGGCTCTCTCTGTGTGAATGTTACTCTGCTTATAAGGGACTTTAGTAATAGGATTAAGACCTATCCTGACTGAGGTAAGCCATACCTTAAATGAAGTATCCTCATTGACAGTTCCTACTTAAATGGGTTCCAACCCACCAGAGTGGATTAAGTTTAAGAATGCCTTTCTGGGTACATACAGCTTCAAACCCCCACAACCTGGAAGTGATGCTGGAGAATCCAGCAAGCCAGAAACACCAAAAGGTACAGAAAAAAAAAAAAGTCCCCCAAATTCAAGGGACCAAGAAAGAAGTTGCCCAGAAAATGAAAAAACTTTAAGACCATAATTGCCCTGTTCCACTACATCAACAGAGAAGTTGATGCGACTGATCAACACCCACCAGCAAAGGCCAAGTTAGGAGGCAACACTTCCACCCTCATCCTGTTATGACAGCGTGGCCTTCCCAACCACCAGGGTGATTGATGTCAGAGAAGGTCAAGGGCGAAGCCAGACCTTTCACTACATTCCACATTAACGAGCACGAAATACATGTAATCATTACCTGGATTTTAACGAGATTAGAATCCTAAAATTGTAAACAAGCAAATGAAATACTAAATGATAGATGCAGCAATATAGAGAAACACAGACAAACCAAACTGCATCAAATCTAAGAAACAATGGGTTATCAGGCTCACCACATTTTAAGTACCATTAACAGAAACAACTACCACTCAAATTAAGACATAATGCTTTCTCATCACTTAGAATCTTGGTTTTATGCTTACTGACAGAACTTTCAAAACTTCTTGAGGAAGGAGCCAAAATCTCAACTTAGTGAGGTGTGGGATTTAGTTCGTCCTTCCGGGGCAGCTAGTAAATAGTCAGAACAAAACAGAACAGCTCCTGGGGCCATGTCAGTGACCGGACACATAGTGTACCCCAGTCTGGATAAGCTTGACCGGCTGCAATCCCACCCAGAACTGTGGGTCCCCTAAGCCATGGCGGCCATGCCCCTTCCCCACAGGTTGCTTCCCAGAAGGGAAAGGAAAGGGACTTGACTAGCTGCAGGGGCTGAGCACAACAAGCTCTAATTGTGGAATTAATTAACAATTTCTGACCTCTAAAAATAGGCCCCCAGTTTAGCTGAACTTTGAGTAAAAGCTGAGATTGCTGGGTTTTGCCCCAGTGCAGAGGGAGCAGGGCTGACGGAAAAAGGAAAAAAACAAAAACAAACAACAAGAAAACAGAAGTTTTTTGGGCTCAGACAGCACAAAATACTTGAAAGAGTCTGGGCCCTGAAGGAAAAGGGGGGGGGGGGGGGCACATAGGACCTGGAAATACACAGAACAATTTACCAACTTAAACTCTTGATTGGCAAACCTAAGGAACCCAGGTCCTGCTCTGAAAAGTTTTTTTTTTTTCTTTTCTTTTTTGTGGCTGTTTCTAGGGTTTGACTGCTCTTTGCACACAGCTGCAAGGCTTCTCAGGCTCCAACTGCCCCAGGCATAGGCAGAATTAAGCTTATATGAGAGCTTGTCTGGTGCCTCTGCCTTCCCCAAGAGGGGTGGAGCCCAACTCAGGTGGAATCTCTCCATCGAGGAATTCAGATCCCAGGGTCTGGAAAACTGAAGCTATTAAAGCCAGCCTACAACCTCTCCTGTCTCAAACATGCCCCCAGCAGGGAGAGTCTGCTGAAGTTAAAGGCACCACATCACCTTATGCTTGTGGTACCTGCAGGCAGACAAGCACCACATACCAGGCAGGATAGGAAAAACACCGAGTCTAGAGGCTTCATAGGAAAGTCTTACAACCTGCTGGGTCTCACCCTCAGGGAAAACTGATGCAGGTGACTCTTTCCGCCTGAGAGGAGGCCAGTGTGGTGGAAAAATCTGACTGGGGTCTATAATACCTAATATGTGTAAATTTCTCAGCAGAAACAATGGTGGCGAGAAGACAATGGGATGATACTAAAAGAAAAACTGTCAATCAAGAATTCTATGTCCAGCAAAATTGTCCTTCAAAAATGAGGGGGAAATTAAACCATTTTCAGACACAAAAATCACTTAGAGACAATTTGTGACCAAGAGACTGGTTCTGAAAGAAATACTAAGGGGAGCCCTAGAGAGAGATAGGAAAAGACAGGAGGGAGAAGTGGGGAGAAGAGTGTAGAAATGAAGACTATCAGTAAAGGTAAAAAGAAGAAAAATTAGACATGACATATAAAATCCAAAAGGCAAAATGGTAGAAGAAAGTACTGCCCGTACAGTAATAATACAAATGTTAATGGATTAAACTCCCCAGTCAAATGACATAGCCTGGCAGAATGAAATAAAAAACAGGACCCATCTATATGCTGTCTACAGGAGATATATCTTAGATCCGAGGATAAACATAAGTTGAAAGTGAAAGGTTGAGAAAAGGTATTTCATGCAAATAACAATCAGAAAAGAGCAGGAGTAGCTATACTACTATCCAACAAATTAGATTTCAAATGTAAAAAAATTAAGAGACAAAGTAGAACACTATGTATTAATAAAAGGAACAATTCAACAAGAAGACATAACAATCATAAATACTTATGCACTGAGCCAGAGTGCTCCAAAATACATGAGGCAAACACTGAAAAGAGAAATAGACACATCCACCATAATAGTTGGAGACTTCAATTCCCCACTCTCATCAATGGACAGAACATCTAGACAGAGAATAAATAAACAGAAATTGAATAGTACAATAAATGAGCTAGACTAACAGACATTTATAAAACATTACACCCCACAACAGCAGGATACACCTTTTTTTCAAGTGCTCATGAATCATTCTCAAGGATAGCCCATATGCTGGGTCACAAAGCCAGTCTCAATAAATTTTAAAAGATTGAAATCATACAAAGTATTTTCTCAAATCAGAAAAGAATGAAGATGGAAATCAATTATAGGCAGAGGGCCAGAAAATTCACAAATATATGGAGGCTCAACAACACACTCTTAAACAACCAGTGGGTCAAGGAAGAAATTGCAAGAGAAATCAGTTAGTATCTCAAGGCAAATGAAAATGAAAACACAACATATCAAAAATTTATAGGATGCAGCAAAGGCAGTCCTAAGGGGGAAATTTATTGCCCTAAATGCCTATATCAAAAAAGAAGAAAGAGCAAAAATTGAGGAATTAACTGTCCATTTGGAAGAACTAGAGAAAGAACAGCAAACTAACCCCAAAGCAATCAAAAGGAAAGAAATAACAAAGATTAGAGCAGAAATAAATGAAATTTAGAACATGAAAACAATCAAGAAAATCAACAAAGACCAGAAGTTGGTTCTATGAGAAAAATCAGTAAAATTGATGAACACTTAGTGAGGTTGACAAAGAGAATAAGAGAGAGGATGCAAATAAATAAAATCAGTAATGGAAGAAGAGATACAAAACTGACCCCACAGAAACAAAGGAAGTAATGAGAGGATACTATGAACAACTTCATGCTGAAAAACTAGACAATGTAGACGAAATGGACAACTTCCTAGAAAAGCTTGAACAACCAACATTGACTTGAGAAGAAACACACAACCTCAATAAACCAATCACAAATAAAGAAATTGAATTAATAATTAAGAAGCTCTCCAGAAAGAAAAATCCAGGACCAGATGGCTTCACGTGTGAATTCCACCAAACATTCAAGAAAAAATTAGTACCAATCCTACTCAAACTCTTAAAAAAAATTGAAGAGGAGGGAAGGCTACTTAACTCATTCTATGAAGCAAACATCACCCTCATACCAAAGCCAGACAAAGATATTAAAGAAAAGAAAACTACAAACCAATCTCTCTAATGAATATAGGTGCAAAAATCCTCAACAAAATTCTGACAAATCGAATCCAGAAGCACATTCAAAGAGTTATACACCATGACCACGTAGGATTCATCCCAGGTATGCAAGGATGTTTCAACATAAGAAAATCAATTAATGTAATATACCATAGCAACAAATCAGAGCAGAAAAACGACATGATCATCTCGATTGATGCAGAAAAGGCATTTGACAAAATTCAACATCCTTTCTTGTTGAAAGCACTTTAAAGGATAGGAACAGAAGGGAACTTCCTCAACATGATAAAGGGAATATATGAAAAATCCACACCAATCATTCTCAATGGAGAAAAACTAAAAACTTTCCCCCTAAGATCAGGAACAAAACAAAGATGTCCACTGTCACCATTTTTTATTCAACATTCTGTTGGAAGTTCTAGCCCGAGCAATTAGACAAGAAAAAGAAATACAAGGAATTTCTTTGGAAACAAAGAAATAAAACTCTCACTCTTTGCAGATGATATGATACTATATGTTGAAAACCTTGAAAAACCCACAGCAAAACTACTAGTGCTAATAAATGAGTACAGCAAAAGGGCAGGTTACAAGATCAACACTCAAAATCTGTAGTGTTTTTATACAATAATAATGAACAATCTGAGGAGGAAATCAAGAAAAAAATTCCATTTACAATTGTAACCAAGAGAATAAAATACTTAGGAATTAATTTAACTAAGGATACAAAAGACCTATACAAAGAAAACAACAAGCAATTACTAAAAGAAATCACAGAAGACCTAAATAAATCGAAGGATATGCTGTGTTCATGGACTGGAAGACTAAATATAGTTAAGATGTCAATTCTACCTAAATTGATTGACAGATTCCATGCAATACCAATTACAATCCCAAAAACTTACATTTCAGAAAAAGAAAAACCAATAAATAAATTTATCTGGAAGGGAAGGGTGCCCTGAATAGCTAAAAATATCCTAAGGGGAAAAAAATGAAGTCTGTCTCACACTACCTGACTTTAAGGCATATGACAAAGCTACAGTGGTCAAAACAGCATGGAACTGGCATAAAGATAGATATCCTCGCCAATAAAATTGAATAGAGTGTTCATATATGGACCCTCTCACCTCTGGACAATTGATCTTTGATAAGGCAGTCAAGCCACTCACCTGGGACAGAAGAGTCTCTTCAATAAATGATGTTTAGAGAACTGGATAGCCACATGCAAAAGAATGACTGAGGATCCACATCTCACACCCTATACAAAAATTAACACAAAATGGATCAAAGACCTAAACATTAGACCTAAAACCATAAAACTGGTAGAAGAAAATATAAAGAAATATCTTATAAATCTTATAATAGAAGGTGGTTTCCTAGATTTTACACCCAAAGCACGAGCATTGAAGAAAGAAAGAAATAGATGGGAAATCCTCAAAATTAAACACTTTTGTTCATCAAAGAACTTTATTAAGAAGGTAAAAAGACAGCCTACACAATGGGAGACAATATTTGAAAATGATATATCAGATAAAGATCCAGTATATAGAATATATAAAGAGATTGTTCAACTCAATAACCAAAAGACAAACAACCCAATTACAAAATGGGCAAAAGACATGAATAGACACTCCTCAGAAGAGGAAACACAAACGGCCAAAAGGCACATGAAAAGATGCTCAACTTCCTGGCTATTAGGAAATGCAAATCAAAACCACAATGAGATATCATCTCACACCCACCAGAACAGCCATTTTCAATAAAACAGAAAATGACAAGTGCTGGAGAGGATGTGGAGAAAGAGGCACACTTATCCACTGTTGGTGGGAATGTCAAATGGTACAACCACTGTGGAAGGCTGTTTGGAAGGCAGTTTGGCAGTTTAGCTATACTAAAGCCAAGTAAAGAATTGCCATATGACCCAGCAATACCTTTGCTAGGTATCTACTCAGAGGACATGAGGGCAAGGACACAAATGGACATTTTCACACCAATGTTTATAGCAGTATTATTTACAATTGCTAAGAGATGAAAACAGCCCAAATGTCCATCCAGATGAGTGCTGTGGTATATACATACGATGGAATATTATGTAGCTGTAAGACAGAATAAAGTTATGAAGTATGTAACAATATGGATGGACCTTGAGGACATTATGTTGAGTGAGATTAGCCATAGACAAAAGGACAAATTCTGTATAGTCTCAATGATATGAACATTAGTGAATGAACTTGGAGAATTTCAGTTAGGAACAGAGACCATCAGGAGATAGAAATAGGGTAGATATTGGGTAATTGAAGCTGAAGGGATAAAAATTGTGCAACAGGACTGATTGTAAAAATTCACAAATGGATAGCACATACTACCTAACTGTAATACAATAATGTTAGTACACTGAATGAAGCTGATTGTGAGACTGATAGAGCGAGAAGGGCTGGGGGCACAGATGAAATCAGACGGGAAGATAGATGATAAAGACTGAGATGGTATAATCTAGGAATGCCTAGAGTGTACAATGATAGTAACTAAATCACAAATTAAAAAATGTTCTTGCATGAATGTCAATATTGCTGGGTGTTGAAAATAGATGGTAATTCCTATCTTAAAACTTTAACTTGTGTGTGAGACTAAAGCAAAAAATGTTTATTTGGTAAAAAATTTAAAATTTGACTAGTACATTTCCTAATATAACTTATATAGACAGTTTAATTGAACACCATAAGTACATGGAACCTTGAACAGGGCATGAGAATTTGTAGGTTTGTTCAGAGTAATGCCCTGATAAATACCAGAGTGATTTGAACAGTGATTAAAAAAAGTATTCACAAAGTTCCCTTGGGGGAATGGTAAGAAAGGGGGAAAATTCAGCTTCCCCATGTGGAGAATTCCTGATATTCTCACAAGCAGTAGGGACAACCAAAGCAATAGGCCAAGCCCTCAATCTTGGAGTTTGTTCATATGAAACTTATCCCTGCAAAATATAGGCTAAGCCTACTTAAAATTCGGCCTAAGAGTCACCCCCAAAGAACCTTCTTTTTTGCTCAGATATGACCTCTCTCTCCCTCAGCCAACATGACAGGCAAAATCACTGCCTCCCCCTGTCTACATGGGACACGACTCTCAGGGGTGTAAACCTTCCTGGCAACGTGGGACAGAAATCCTAGAATGAGCTGGGACTTAGCACCAAGGGATCAAGAAAACCTTCTAGACCAAAAGGGGGAAGGGAGCAATGAGACAAAATAAAATGTCACTGGCTGAGAGACTTCAAATAGAGTCAAGGGGTTATCCTGGAGGTTATTCTTATGCCTCATATAGATATCCCCTTTTTAGATTAAAGTGTATTAGGCTAGAGGGAATTGCCTGAAACTGTAGAGTTGTGTTCTGGTAGCCATATTTCTTAAAGATGATTGTATAATGATATAGCTTTCTCAATGTGACTGTGTGACTGTGAAAACCTTGTGTCTGATGCTCCTTTTCTCTATGGTATGGACAGATGAGTAAAACATATGAATTAAAAATAAATAACAGGGGGAACAAATGTTAAAATGAATTTGGTAGATTGAAATGCTAGTGATTAAAAAAAGGGAATGACAATGGGCATAGGAAATAATAGGGGAAACAAAGACGAAAATATATTGGGTAGGTGGAAATACCAGCAATCAGTGAGAGGGAGAGGTAAGAGGTATGGTATGTATGAGTTTTTTCCTTTTAATTTCTTTTTCTGAATTGATTCAAATATTCTAAGAAATGATCACGGTGATAAATATACAACTGTGTGATGATATTGTGAGTTATTGATTGTATATTAAGAATAGAATGATCATATGGTAAGAATGTTCATGTTTGTAAGTTGTTGTTTAAAAAAAAATCTAAAAAAACTTCTGGAGGTGTAGATCTTACCATACTGTATATAGAGTATGCCAGTTTGAACCTGTTGTGTATCCCAGAAAAGACATGTCCTTTAATCCTGATTCAATATTGTAGGGTAGAAACCTTTGGTTAAGATTATTTCCATGGAGACTGACCCACTCAATTGCCGGTGTGACATTTTTATTGGATTCCTTCCATGGAGAAGTGTTGTGCCAAATTGTGAGTGTGGTCTTTTGATTAGATGGAGATATGACTGCACCTGTTCAAGGTGGGTCTTGATTAGTTTACTAGAGTCCTCTCAAAGGGGAAACACTTAGGATAAAACACAGTTGCTTCATAGCCGACAGAGATGCAGATGTTTTGAGAACCTTGGAGTGCCAACAGAGAGAACAGATGCCTAGACATGGATATCTGGAGATGCAGAGCCCAGCAGACATTGTCATGTGCACTTTTGCATGAGATACTAAGCAAGCCAGACCCAGAGTTGTGTCCCAGAGGAGCTAAGTGAAGGCTCACAGATGCTTAGAGAGGAAACCACTGGCATAAGAAGCTGGAAGCAATGGAACCAGGATCAAGGACCAGCAGATGCCAGCTATGTGCCTTCCCATGTGACAGACATCAACCTTTCTTCAGTCTAAATATCTTCCTCTGGATGCATTAATTTGGACATTTTTATGGCCTTAGAACTGTAAACTTGTAACTTAATAAATTCCCTTTTTAAAAGCTGTTCCATTTCTGGTATACTGCATTTCAGCAGCATTTAACAAACTAAAACACACATTAAAAGGAAAATGAGTGAAATAAATTGGTTAAGCTATTCCTGAAACTGTCTTTATGTTCAGAGTTTGACATTTCTACATCACTGAGCCAGGACTTTTGTGTGTGTATGTGTGTCTTTCCACACAGAATAGTCTTTTATGCCCCAAAGAGCGCATGATGTAGCAATCCTTAAAGTGCTTCACTCATGTCTCTAGGATTTTCTCTCAAGTTGCTGATATCTTCTGCAACTACAAATGAAGATCCTTTCTTGACTCTATGGACAAGTAGTCACCAAATTTTTTCTAAGAGTTAGGACTCATGATCTTCCATTGAACAGCTTATTTAAATATCATGTTAAAATAATGAGAGTTTGTTGTCGTTCAACTATATTTCCATGAATAGCAACCATCATCATTACATATGTGATGAAAACAACAACCATGCCATGACTGCTGCTTGGCTACCACAGACTGTAAGAATGTGTCTTTAAAAGAATAAATCTTAGATTTGCCTTAATATGGTATTATGAAGGACAGAATGAATAGTTTTCTATGGAGTGGTCTGGGATGACTTCTCAGAGAAGGTCATACCTGTTTTTAATTGCTGGACACACCAGCAGATAAGGGGAGGGAAGAAAACACAGAGACATGAGGAAAAGGGGACACAAAGGGATATAAAGCAGTGGGAGCTTGTGATGAAACTGGAAATCTAGACAAAGGTAACTCAGGGGGCCTGAATTTCAGTTTAAACTTAAGTTTTATTGAACAGGCTACTATGAGCCCCTGAAAGGTTTAAGCAGTGTTAAGACTTGATTAAAGGAAGATCATTGTCTGAAGAGAAGTTTATTGCTAGAGAGCAAAGAAAACAGGCACAAAAGTTACTGGCAGCAATAGGACCAGAGACAACATGGGTGGCTACTCAGGCAGCTGCAAGTCTTCCAGCAGTCCTACAGAGAACCAAAGCAGCATCTACATCCATAATGCATGAAGCCCAGGCTTCTAGTACAGTTCTGAGTAGATGAAAGTAGTAGAGAGAATCCGGTGTTGATGTGAATTTCCAGCAGTGGTCCTTTGCCTTCCACCTTTTAGATCTCAACTAAGTCTATTAGGCATGAGAAAAAAAAAAAATTACTGCTTAGACTCGTGATTCAACCCAAGCATGCACTGAGCCTTTACAACCAAGTAGAGCTTTTGGGGTGCTGTACAGTGGGAGACTATCAAAAAGAACCATTTAACTGCTTGTTCTCTAGATAGGACTCAAATATTAGTACATGAACAGAGAGACCACTGGAACATGCCAAGAGACCACCAGCATGTATGAGAAAGAAAAAAAACATGGTAAACTGGAGTATGTACCCCAACATAAACACGGTCTTTTTATTTATTTATTTATGGCATTCATCAGGCAACATGTATAATGCCCAAAATCCACAGTCTGTCAACATACCTTTGTGTGTGAAACCACTATAATCTAAAACCACATCCCTTTGTGTGTGAAACTATTAAAAATAGGATTTCCAGAAGGTGTTATTTTAAAATTGAGATATGGCCCAACTGAATGAGGGTAGGTCTTATTATAGATTGCTGGTGATCTTAGAACTGGGAAGACACAATTGCAAGATAGAAACTTGCCATGTGACAGAGGAACGGATTCAATCTAAGGAACCCAAGGACTATGGCAAGACAACACCGAAGCACGGTAGTCTTTAGGGACTTTCCAATGTCTAGATTATCTAGCCTTGGAATCATGAGGCAACAAGTTCCCCCTGCTTAAGACAACCTGTGTGGCATTTGTGATAGTAGTTCTGTTAGTGAACAAAGGTGGAGCATTCTTTTACCCCAAACACTCAAAAGACCAATTCCTGAGACACCAGGGTTTCAAAGAGATAAAAAGTTTATTATTAGGAGTGTAGGAGAATAGATGGCCTATCGGCCCCAAATCTGTCTCACCAAACTGCAGTAATTCTAAATAATATCACCCAGAGAGTGATGATCTGGTCAATTCCTCTATGCCTCCTTCTACCTCCTTAATCCACCTGCATTTACTCGCACTAGGATTTACTCTATTCTCTCATCTCCTCCTTGGACTCAATTTTACATGTTAAGACTTTTAATATTAATTCCTTAGGTCCTCAATGTTCTGTTCAGTTTTTTCCCCCTGTCTTTTTTCCCCTCTGCTATTTAGATTAGATTTATAATTCTATCTTCAAGTTCACAATTTCCCGTCATCTACCAAAATGCCCACTCAGTGATTTTCTTTTTATCATTTCAGATATTATAGTCTAGAACTTTAAAACTTTACTATTTCTCTGCTAATATTTCCTATATCTTTCATTATGAACATATGTTCCTATATGCACCTGAGTATAGTAAAGCAATTACTTTAAAAATCCACTAATTACAACATCTCACTCACCTTGGGGCTCGTCTCTATTGACTGTCTTCCTTGAGAATAGCTCATATTTTCCTCATTCTTTGGATGTCAAGTACTTTGGGATTGACTGTGTTCTAGTTTGCTAGCTGACAGAATGCAACACACCAGAGATGGATTGGCTTTTAATAAGAGGGGATTTATTTTGTTGGTTCTTCAGAGGAAAGGCAGCTAACTTTCCACTGAGGTTCTTTCTTACGTGGAAGGCACAGGATGGTCTCTGCTGGTCTTCTCCAGGCCCTTGGGTTCCAACAACTTTCCCCGGGTTGACTTCTTTCTGCATCTCCAAAGGCCTGGGCTGAGCTGCGAGTGCTGAGATGAGGAATGCCGAGCTGCTTAAGCGGTGCTACATTGCGTTCTCTCATTTAAGCACAAGCCAATTAAGTCAAACATCACTCATTGCAGCAGACACGCCTCCTAGCTGACTGCAGATGTAATTGGCAACAGATGAGGTTCACGTACCAATGGCTTGTGTCCGCAGCAACAGAACTAGGTATGCTCACCTGGCCAAGTTGACAACTGAATCTAACTAACACAGACTGTATCCTAAACATTAGGACATGTTACAGAGATGCTGGATTCTTTTATATTCTTCTGAAGACTTTTGGTTTCCTATTTTAGCAAGAAATTATTTGGTTAAAATCAAACTGCACACTCTGCCTCTCGGGCAACACCTTAAAGATCAGTTCAATTCTTAAACCCTTAGCTGGTGTCTATCCCACACATGAATGCTTAAACTTCTGGCTAACCCCTGAACCAGAGTTTATAACAGAACTTGGGGCTCTTCCTCTCTAGGTCTCTGGGATTTCCCCTTCACTTGCTGTTCTAGTTTGCTAGCTGCCAGAAAGCAATACACCAGAAATGCAATGGCTTTTAAAAAAGGGAATTTAATAAGTTACAAGTTTACAGTTCTAAGGCTGAGAAGACGTCCCAATTAAAACAAGTCTATAGAAATGTCCAATTTAAGGCATCCAGGGAAAGATACCTTGGTTCAAAGAAGGCCAAAGATATTCAATGTTTCTCTCTCACCTGAAAGGGCACATGGCGAACATGGTGACATCTGCTGGCTTTCTCGTGGCTCTATAAAAAGGACTCTCTCCAAAATATTTCCTCTTTTAAAAGGATTCTAGTAAGCAACTCCACCTTCAATGGGTGAAAGCACACCTCTATGGAAATTATCTAATTAAAAGTTACTACCCACAATTGAGTGGGTCACATCTCCATGGGAACAATCAAATTGTTCCCACCCAGCAATATTGAACGAGGATTACAGAACATGGCTTTTCTAGGGTCCACCACAGATTCAAACCAGCACACTTGCCACTCCCCTTCATTTCCTTTTCACTTGCACCCAGCTATGTCTCAGGTTCTTCAAGCCAAAAACAGATTCTTCCAGAGATTTAGTGGCAACCTGGTACCAACTTTGGCCTGCCCTCAGACTACATGTTATTGAAAGAATGAGTAACTTGCTCATGCAATTCTCTTTTTCTAACTGTTTTCTCCCCTCCGGAATCTACCTGCTTCAGTTCCCTCTCAAGAACCTTCTGGTCATTGGATTTTAGGTTTTGTTCAGAATTTACAGTTGTTACCAGGAATGTGAGGTGGAGTGGCAACTACTCAGCACACTAGAAGGGAAGTCCAGGATTCCTGAGTATGATCAGTAGTCACTTCCTGAGCCCTTACTGTGTGCAGGAACTGTGCCTTTCCATAGATTATTTTATGTAGTCCTAAAAGAGTCCCAGTAGTAATGAACGACTACTGTTTACATTTCACAGATAAGGGAATGAAAGTTGAGAAAGGCTCCCAGTCATTTCAGTAACACCTTCAAATTCAAGTGTTTTAGAGCCCAAAGCCCATACTCAAACTCCTGCTTTAAGAAAGAAAATTAGTTTTCTCTACCAAAAGTTGCCCTGAGGCTCCAAAGACTGCCCTAGGCAGGCTCCTTAATCAGAAGCCAACTTCAGACTAGCTGATTGCAGGCACTTAGAAATTCATTTCCTTATTCACTTTAAGCAGTGTTTTCCCAACTTGCCTTATAAGAATCACCTGAGGGGAATCTCTGGCTCCAGATCACAGACATTCTGAATCAGTCTCCAGAGGCAGGGCCTGAAAATCCAAATATTTAACAGGCACTTCAGGTGATTCTAACATTCTTCCCATTTTGAAAACACTTAAAGAAATGAGCACTTAGTACCCAAACACTTTATTCACAACTCTGGGTTTCCTGGGGTAAATAAAGATGGTAGAAATGCCAATTATCTCCTAGAGCTTATTTTAGGCCAGGCAGGCACTTTTCTAAGTATTTTACATGTACTTTTAGTCCTCCCAACAAACCCATGAGGAGTTCCTCTTTCCATGAGGGAACTGAGGCACCCACTTGCCCACCAGCAAACCAGTAGGTAGGGACCAGGGTATACTCCAGGTTGGCTCCATGATCACCCTTCATCCCTGCATGATTCTGCTTGTCCGATGTGCTGCCAGCACTCCTCTCCTGAAGAAAGCTTTGGTTACATACGTGGCCATGATGCACTCTCTCCCAAGAGCTCGAGAAAAAACTACTTAACTCAGCCTGAACAGACTACCTCTTCCCTGCACAAAACCCATCAAAGCTTTGGGTGTACAAAGGGCCAGCTACAAAAGATCCTGCTGTTTGGGTAACTCAGCATGAACATTGGAGAGAAGTAAGGATCTCTGAACACTCAGAGACCTGATTCACAGCATGCATCTAATTTCCATAAATTTATTATAGCTCTTCCTGTGTTAGATGCTCACATACAAACCAGATGATGAGTTTACAGTTTTAGACCTTTTTAAAAAATAATGGTAGCTAAAGGAGTTTGAAGCAGAGGTCAACTATTCCCCCACTCCACAACAGGTCATACTAAAAGCAAGTTTCAGACTAATAGATATTTTATTAACTAGTTTTTATTAACAATATAAAACAAACCTTAATTTCTGTAGAATTAAGGCTTCTGCTCTTTCTTTCAGACACTCTTATCACCAATCTTGCATGAAGGCTCATTCCAGGAAAATGCCATAATTGCAGAAGCCAGACTTAGTTATGTTAGCCAGACACTCTAGAGAGCACGGCTAGACACCAGACCTTTCAAATGCAACCTCTAAGAATACAGTTATGGGCCTTGTTGATTTCTTATGCCCTTTTCCATTTTGTTTTGTTTTTTAAAGACCATCCACATATTAAATACCTTAATTTCACTGGCATCTCATTTCTAGCATTCCTTATATTGGACAACAGGCTATGGTTTATGTGAATAGAAATCCATTTGTGACATCTATCTAATCTATCTGATAAGGGAGGTCTTATCACAGCTGTCTCTACACTATGGTCCTACCTGATAGAGCACGATCTGACCCCACAGCTGCAATTTCTTCATAGGCTTACTAGCTGACTACTTTTCTATTTACTAGAATACCCCCTGGGTATTGGCTTAGCATGATATTTACATTCTATAACATCTACAGTGATGCCAAAGAGCTTTTGTGTTACAGAAATTGCAACAACAAATAAACTAGACTCCATAGTAAATGGTATGAAATAAACCAATTATATGGCACTTGGAGAGAGCATCAGAGGGAAAACCAAGTTCTTCTCACCAGGGCCCAGTGGTAGGAGGACAGTGATTCAGTGTCAGGGACCGCCTTTCCCATCTTCCTGTCTCCTAGTTGTCCAGAAGCACAAACAGGAGCCAGCAGAGAACATCCATGTAGGAGTTCGCCACAAGTAGAGCGAGAGACTGAAAGTTAGTTGGAGGGTCTGAGAAGACATGACAATGCCAAGGATTAATACAAAAGCTTCCTGAAAATCCCCTACCCATATTTTTCCCAGTCATCAGCAAAGCGGCTTCAGTGGTCCGTAAACACACGGATGCCCCTCTCCAGAGTGTCCATACAATTCTATGAGTCCATTTCCTCCCACCAACCAACCTGGAAGTTTGTTGTAACTGCTCGCTCCACCATTTCTTGATTCTTCCTCCTCTGTCACATCTAACCCTTCTCTGGAAGAGTAGGATGGTGTGTTTCAGACTATACACAGCCCTTCCTCTCCTTCCTAGTTCCTAGATCATGACAGCTGGTGGATTCTCTTAATTTTACATTTCTAGGGATGAGGATTTTTTGTTTTGTTAATGAAGAATTTTGTTTCATTATTTTACATGCTCATAAAATCAGGCAATGTGGAAAATAAGGAATAAAACAAAGATCACCGTAAGTTCTACACACAGAAACACAGTTAGCAAACTTCTATACATTACTTCAAATATGCATAAATATATAACTTATATAAAGCCATATACATACTGGTTTAATCATAGCTAACTTTTTTTGGTTTAGTTCAACACACATTCTCATAATCATAAATACAGGTGCACATAGCAGAGTTAGTTTTTAATGAACTCAAGTCATATATTTTCTCTTCATCTTGCTTTTCTCATTCATCAGTGCATCATGGAAATCATTCCAAGCAAATAGTTTATGTTTCATCCATTCTTTTTGATGCCTGCTTAACATTCTCTGGTTTGGATTGCCAGAATTTATTTACTACTTCCTTGATAATGGACATTCACACTCTTTTCTAGTTTTATGAACACTTAGTTTTCCATAAATCCTTTTATACTGGGTACTTATTTCTTTGCCTCTGCTTGTAGTGGGTACAATTGTTGTATCAAAGTTTGAATATTTTATTCTAATAGGTTTGCCAAATTATTTGCCAAAAGACTGTCACAATTCACATTTCTACCATCAAAGTGAAAGAATACTTTCCTGCAAAACTCAAATCCTTAAAAAGGTGTTAATCTTTTAAATCTTTGTCAAACTAATGGGAGAAGTGAGCTCTCATTGCTATTTTAATGAGAATTTTCATGATCATTTGTGTAGTTTATGAGTTCATTCTCTATTTGGATTTCTGTAGTATCTATTTATATCCTGTCCATTTTTATAAGATAAATTTAACTCCTTTGTAAAAGATTCTTGGTAGCATAGATCTAATCTTTTATATTATGTTATGGGTTGTACATTTTCCCAACCATTTGTCTTTTGTCTTTGTATTATAATTCATTTAAGTGTTTAATTTGCATGAAGTCCAATGTCTTTTGTAACTTCCGGGTTTCTTGCTTTAAAATTTCTCTTCAATTACTAGATGACACATGGGAGTCCCCTAGATATTTACTCCACTATTCTGACATTTAACTCTTCAACCTACCTAGAATTTAGTTTGGATTATTTTGCGAAACACAATTTTGCATTCTTATCAGTCGTGATAGCATCATCCAGTAATCAAACTACTTTTTTCCCTACTAAATTGTAAAATATATTTTTCTAGGTTGGAAAATGATCGACTTCTGGTTGAAATGAAGAAGTTAAGATGCCTTTGCTCGCAGCCTAACCACTTGAAAAGCCAGATAAGCTACATAGTTTTTGAAAACCCATCAGGGCCGAGGACATATGCAAACAGGGATGCAGACTTTCTACGATCCGTGAAAAATGGAGAGGGGGCCCCTTATTAAAAAGTCACTAAGAATTTCAAGACAGTGAGGGGAAAGCATTAAACCGAGCATTGGACCTGCTGAGCCTGGGACCCTACAGGCCGCGCACACCGTGAAGTGGATCCAGCAGACAAACCTAGACAAACCAGACTCCAGAAAGCACCAGAAGAAACCCACAGCTATGTCCAGCTACGTCCATCCCTGAGTGATGGAGATGGGAGGGGGATCAGCCAAGGATGAGAGCAAGGAGAAGGGACTTTAAGTTAAGACGTTTTAGAGGGCTGCACTGGGGCTGGCATGACATCTAGAGCTAAGAAGGAACCAGACCCACAGCAAGAGTTCTACTCCTCTATTTTTTTTTTACACCCACTAGCCTTCCAGGAGTGCTTGTGTAGAATCCAAAAATGAGAGCCGTGAGAGATTTCCCAGAGTACTCCAGGTTAAGTTAACAACGTTCTTTCGTCAACAGTAACAAAGGTATCACACGAATGCACAATATGAATAGGGAAAACTGCACGCATGAGGGGAAGTATATGGGAACTCCATATACACTTCATGATTTTCTGTACACCTACAATCTAATTGAAAAATTAAAAAAGACACTAAAGGATCTGAAAAATAAATACAACAGGTAGATTTTAGGAGGAAAATGAAAGCCAGGGCAAGAGACATGTACAGACAAGAGTTGCCCAGATTTTTCTCTGTGGCTTTACCACTTACAGAAGGTCACAGTTGTGTAGCTTCATGGTTGCAGGGGCACAGGCAGCTAGAGAAATGAGAAACTATCATGACAACTTTTGGCAGTTGTCCTCCTTTTGGGCAGAGGAACCAGAGAAAAGATAACCTCATGATCCAAAGATTATGGGGTAATCCCTGCTTTTCTCTTTTTCTCTTGCAGTTTTGTGCTGGAGTAGAAGCATAATTAGGTAAGACCAGGAAAGGGGTTCTTGGAGGTCAGAAAATGAGGGAAGATTCTTGAGTGCTAGATGTGCTAGATGATAGGATTCCCTGTTTCTGTGTAGGAACCTGAACAAGGCTTAGGCTCACTCTCGAACTACTACATGTGCAGGAAAGACACATGCAGGACAAAACGTATGGCAAAAACTTAGAAAACTGAACTGATATTAAAGTTGCCACCCACATCTACAGGAGACAACATAATTTACCATTTGAACCAAACTAATTTGTCCTATTGTTCACGTGTCCAGGATACAATACAAAATTATTCATCATATAAGGAACAAAGAGAATATGGTTCTATAAGAAAAGCATCAACTTCAAGATGGCCCAGATGTTGGAACTGTCAGATAAGGACTTTAATGCACCTATCATAACCATGCTTTGTGGCATGAAGGAAAACACACGTGAAATGAACAGAAAGGTAACGTTAATAGAAAAATGGAAACCATAAAAAAGGCCCACATAGAAGAGTTAGAACTTAATATAAAGAAAAAAAAACTGACAGGGCTCAACAGCCGAATGGGAACTGGGGAAAGAGTCAGTGAACTTGAAGATGCATCAATAAGAGTTATCTAGTCTCATGAAGAGAATAAATGGTTGAAAATGACTATTACCTTGGGGAACCACAGGACAATATGAAAATGTCTAATGTGTGTCATCAGCATATAAGAAAGGAGAAATATTGGTACAGTAAAATTATCTGAATAGCTGAAAAATCCCAAATGTGTAAAACTAGTTTAGCATACTCAAGAAACACAATGAATCTTTAACAGGATAAACTCAAAGAAAGCTACTCACAGACACATCATGATCAAATTGATAGAAAGCAAAGAAAAAAAAAAAAAAAAAAAAGCTCAGGAGCAACCAGAGAAAAGCATCATGTTATACATAGAACATCAAATCAAACAAATGCAGCTTTTTCATTATAAACCGGAGACCACAAGGCATTGGAATAGGGCTGGAAAAAAATCATCAGCCCCAAATATCATATCTAGCAAATATAACCTTTAGGAATAAAGGCAAAATAAAGGCAAGGAAGACTCAGAATTTGTCACCAGCAAGTTTGCTCTACAAGAAATAATAAAAAGTTTTTCAGGCTAAAGAAAGTAGTAGTAGACGTAAACTCATAACCTCAGGAATAAAGGAAGACCAACAAACAGTAAATACCTATGGTAATAGGCTTTTTCATCTCTCAACATTCTATAAAATACATATGACTGATGAAATGAAGAGTTATAACAATGTCTGGTAGGGTTTACAAATTATGTAGATAATAAGTAATGACAATGGAAAGTGGAGAATACGAAGACCTATACGCTTGAAAACCTGCATTTCACTCGAAGTGATAAAATAGAATTCTACATGGACTGTGAAAGGTCAGGCATATGTACCATAGTCCCAGAGCAACCAATAAAAAAAGTCGATGACCTACAGCAAAAAAAGCCAACAGACAAAACAGAAAACCAAAAAATAGTTCAAAGATGAGAGAAGAACAGAGGAAGAGAACAGAGACCAAAAAAAAAGAGAGAGAGAAAACAATCAACAGGTGAACCTATATCTAACCATCCAACGATTACATCCTGTCTTGCTCCAGATCTTAGAAAGTTACCAGTCTTTTACCACTGAGTATGATCTTAGATGTGGGTTTTTCATATGTGCCCTTCATCAAGTCAAAGATAGGTCCCCCTATTCCTAGGGTTCTGAGTTTTATCAGGAAGGAGTCCAGGATTTTGTCAATTGCCTTTTCTGCATCAGTTGGGGATCTTGTGGTTTTTTTCTTAAGTGTGGTATATTACGCTGATTTTAGGTTGGACCATCCTTGCACACCTGGAACAAGTCACGGCATGTAGTTTACTCTGCTATTATGTTTGGTGTACTACCTTTTGCTGAGGATTTTTACTTCTATGTTTGGGGGATGTTGGTCTGTAGTTTTCTTTTATTGGGAGATTTTTATCTGGCTTTAGTATGAGGGTGTTGCTGGCTTCGTAGAATGAATTGGAAAGCGTTCCCTTGTCTTCATTTTTTGGTTTTTAAGAGAGTTTGATTAGGATTGAAGAGTAGATCTCAGTGCTGAGCTCAGTTGCTGTTTGTGAATATCTGAAACTCTCCCTCATTTTTAAGGGACCATTTTCCTGGATAAAGAAATTTGGGCTGGTAGTTTTTCAGTACCTCTAACATGTACCACCACTTTCATGACCCATGGTTTCTGATGAGATACTAGTATTCAGCCTTATTGAGGAGCCCTTGTTGTGATGAATTGATTTTCTTGCAGCTTTTGGAATTCTTTGACATTTTGATTTGTGTCTTAGAGTAGGTCTAGTTAGTTTTAAGATTTGGGAAATGTTTGGCTATCATTTCTTCAAATACCTTTTCTTGCCCCTCTGCATTCTTCTCTCCAACTCCCATAGTGTATATGTTGGTATGTGTCACATTGTCCCACAGGTCACTTGAGCTCTGCTCACTTTCATTCTTTTCTCTGTAAAGTCTTCCAACTATTTGCTCATTTTGTCTTCCAGTTCGATTTCTTTGCATGTTCAAATCTGTTTTGAACACCTCAAGTGCTTTTAGTCTCCACTGTGTTTTCCATCCCTGTAAGATGTGTTATGGTCCTTTTTAATCTTTGATTCTATGTATTATCTTCTTTATATCTTTTAGTGTTATATCCATACTTAATTTCTATCTATTTTTTGTTAGCTTTGTGATTTAGATTGACTAAATATGTTTAATTGGTCTGTTTCTTCTGAAATTTTAATTAGTTCCTGCATTGAACCATCTCTTCCTATTTTTTATGGCTTATGGCTTTTTTGTCATTACATGGGCGTTTGGTTATTTTTATATAAAATAAATGCCCAGTGCCTGGACACTGGAACTCAGTGTCTTTCTCATGGCTATGATTTCATCGTAGAATGGCTATGTTAAGGCTTGTCAATATTTGATCCATTTTACACTGAACCTTTAGAGCAGCTTATGTTTAACAGTTTGAATTTTCTCAGGTCTTTCTGTACCCACTTCTTGCCCTGGGCATGCACATTAACTTTTAAGATTATGCCATTATGTGCAACTATTTCACCTTCAGGAGAGGATTTCCTTTTCCTAATCATATTCTGGAACCCTGGGCTCCTCTGTTTTTATGTAAGCTTCCCTCCACAATGGCTGTGACTTGCTACCTCCTCTCTCTCTCACTCACTATCTTTTCACTCCAGCTTTCCTTACTGCTGTTCAATCTGTCCTTTTCCTGCAGCATCTCTTAGTAACTTCCACATTACAGAATCCAACAGACAGGTTCAGATGGGGGTCACTGTTCAAAAACACATGATTTTTTCATATAGGTGCCATTTTAATTCGCTGCTGAAACACACACCATACAACGAATTGGCTTAACAGAAATTTATTGGCTCAGGCTTAGAAGCAAGAAGGTTTGCTTTCTTCCAGTTGGCATCTTCTGACATCCAGCAATCTTTGATATTCCTTCATTTTTCTGTCACATGGCAATACACTTGGCAGCATCTCTTCTCCCCAGTGCCTACCAGAAAGCAGACCAAGAATGTCCCAACTGGGATACACTATTCAATCCCCATCGGTCAGCTTTGTGGACCCTCCAAAGACATGTTCTCCCCATGTATAAAATGCATTCATTCTATCACAACATCCCCAAAGCCTTAAGTCATTTCAGCAACAACTGTAAGTATTAAGTCTCATCAAAGTCAGAGGCATAATCCACCATAGGGAAAAATTCCTTTCTGTGGTCCTGTGAAACCCAAAAAAGTTATCTGCTTTGAATACACAATGTAAGAATAGGCATAGGATAAACATTTCCAGTCCACATGGGAGAAGTTGGAAGGAAAACAGGGGTCACAAGTCCCAAAGGAATTTGAAACCAAGTAGAACAAATACCATTAGATTTCAAGATCTGAGAGTCATCTATAGATCGATATTTTGTTCACTGGTCCTGATCGAACAGCACGCTTCCTTCCTCTCTTCCCAAGCAATTGTGCAGTGGCCAAGATTTCCCTGAATGCTGCGACACAGGTCCTGCCATCTCTCAGCATAAGTGTGGTGGCTCTCTCCGAACAGGGCACAGTGCCCACCCCCTCCAGGTACACTGATAGAACCCTCTTTCTGCACACATGGTGGGCTCACAGTTTCAGCCCAAAGAAATTTTATTTGTCCCTCTGTCCTTTGCAATCCTTGTTGGCAATGTGCATATACATTTTGTAAAGCCAACAGGTTTTTGCATTTTCAACCGATTCAAACTAGACAGTAGAGTTTTCCACAGATGCTTCTTGGATAACTACATTTCCAATCCTGACTACCTTCTTCCTGAAATGGCTGATCAGAACCATGATCAGTCATGTCCTCTTTAACAAAGCATTATTCAGTTACATCCTGATGTGGAACTATGGCTTCTTCCTGAAAGCTCAGTACTGACAGAGCTGCTTCAGGCTCTACTCTTAGAGTATGCAACCCTACATAGGGTGAGAAGTTAATATTAGCTGCTGGTTCCCTTATACTTCAGAGTTTAATTCTCAGCTTATGTCTTTCCTCTTGTGTTTTACTATAAGCTACAAGAAGCTAGGCTGTACCTTCCACACTTAGTTTGGAAATCTCCTTGGCTAAATATCCATGTTCATCTGTTAAAGTTCTACCAATATTTGACATTAGAAAATAATTTTGCTAAGTTCTCTGCCACTTCATAACAAGCATTGGCCTTCCTCTAATTTCCAGGGACAGTCATTTCCTTCTAAGGCCATATAGAAGTAACTTTTTCATCTGTATTTCTACCAATGTTCTGTCTATGAATATAAATTCTTTAATATAAACTTTCTTTATAGCTATCACTCTTTAGAGCCCTCAATTCTCCTAGCCTCTCAACCCATTTCCAAATTACAATTCCAAAGGCCTATTTCCACATTAGTTATTTCTAATAGCAGTACCCACTCCGGTTACCAAAAACTGTTTCAGTTTGCCAGTTGCTAAAACAAATAGAATTATAATGAACTGGCTAAACAACAGGAGTATATTGAGTCATGGTTTCAGATGCTAAAATGTTTGATTCCTCCCCAAATAGATGCTCTCTGGTTCTCCAGGAAATTTTAGAGTTTCTTGGTTTTTCATCACACAGCAGTACAATTTGGTGGTGTCTTCTGTTCCAGGTTCTGTCGACTCTCAGGTTCTAGCTATTACCTGTGGCTTATTTTTCTGACTTTCACTCTGTGTGGTAGATAAATTCAGGTGTCAGCTTGGCCAGGTGATGATGCCCTGTTATTCTGTTGGACTTAGATCATCAGTATCTGAAATTCATGCATGGGTGATTACATTCACAGTCGGCTAAGGGGAGTAACTTCCACAATGAGTGAGGTTTAATTTAATTAGCTGGAGGCTTAAAAGAGGTCAGACGAGAGCTCAGCAGCTCAACATGCCTCATCTCAGCACTGGCAGCTTAGCTGAAACAGTTGGAGATGCAGAAAGGAATTGCCCCAGGGAAAGCTGTGGGAACCCAGAAGCCAGAAGCCAGGAGACAAGGCCAGCAGATGTCCACTGTGTTGCCTTCCCATGTGACAGAGAAACTCAGATGACAGCTAGCTGCCTTTCCTCTGAAGAGCTATAAAACTTTTAACTAAATAAATCCCCCTATTAAAAGCCAGTCCATCTCTGGTGTGTTGCATTCTGGCAGCATTAACAAACTAGAACACTCTGCTTATAAAAGGACTCCAGGGTAGTGCAATTGTGGCTCAGTGGCAGAACTCTCACCTGCCATGCCAGGAGACCCAAGTTCGATTCCTGGTGCCTTCCCATGTTAAAAAAAAAACAAAAAACAAAAAAAGACTCCAGTAACCTGGATTAGAGCCCAACCTGATTCAGCCACACCTTAATTGAAATAATATCTTGATGTGTAAAACTGAACAAATTCTAGACCACAGAGCAAACCTTAGCAGACTTAAGGATTGAATTAATATGGATTATGTTCTTAGACCATACTGTAATTAAATTAGAAGTCAGTAAAGATATTTGAAAACTAAAACATACTTCCAAATAACACGTGACAGGAGTCACAAGAGATATTAGAAAATGTTTTGCAATAAAAATAATTCAAGGCGGGCCGCGGTGGCTCAGCGGGCAAAGTGCTTGCCTGCTATGCCGGAGGACCTCGGTTCGATTCCCGGCCCCAGCCCATGTAACAAAAACGGAGAAACAAAATACAATAAAACAAGAAAATGTTTAAAAGATGTTTCCCTTTCTTCCTCCCTTCCTTCCTTCTATCCTTCCTTCCTTCTCTCTGTCTTTCCTTTAAAAAAAAAAAAAAAAAAAATAATTCAAACTGGTGCGATGCAGTTAAAGCTTTTCCTAGAGTGAAATGTATAGCATCAAAATGCTTTGATTAGAAAACACAATCTCAAGCCGCTGTTCTAATCTTCCATACTAAGGAACTAGGAAAGTAAAAGGAAACTGAACTCAAAGCAAGCATAAGAAGAAGAGTATGAGTCAATGAAATTGAGAACTGGGAAGTGATAGAAAACATTAGTGAATCTAGAGGCCAATCCTTTGATAAAGTCATGAAATGAATAAACTTCTCAGCAGATGGGTGAGAGAGGCGCAGATTAATATCAGGATGAATAGGCGCTGTCATCCAGATCCTGCAGGATAAAAGGGCTTGTTAAAGATATATTGCCAGTCCTCATTCCTAAGTTCCTGGTTCAGTAGGTCTTCCCAGGGCTGAGAACTTGTGTTTCTAACAAGTTTCTAGGGAACACTGATAGCAGTCTGGGGACAGCACCCTGAGCCGCTGATTTAGCCTAGCGTTCGCGCCCCCCCCACCCCGTATTTTGGCAGTAGAGTCCAGTATTTAATAGGCCTCAGCAAGGATCTCTATGACTTCCATAAAGTCTCTTTTTATCACTTCTTTCCTGTGATAGTAAAGAGCAGCTTGTCACGGCCTTCCTCATAACTGCATATCCTTGACAGCAAATGTTACCTTTCCCTCACTCTCCTTTTTCAGCTTTCTAGGGTCCTGATTCCCTTACCTTCTCTTCATAATCATATATCCAAACTGCTCACCATTTTATTGCTCTTCCCTGAAGCTCATTTGGATCTTCCACTCCCCCGCACCCCACCATCATCCACTCCCACCCTGTTAATAAAGAGCAGATATGAGGGAAAGAACGTGCTAACAAACCTTGAATGCATAATTTTCTGGTGTATCCCTACCATGGTCTCCAGCCATGATCTTTTATTCTGAGATGCTTCAAAGAAACTGATGCTCAATGATAGTTTTTTCTCAGTTCTTTATTTCAAAGATCATAATTACGTGAATAGGTAGCTAAGGAAATATGGGCCATTTTCTTCATTTACTCAAACAACCACCTGTGATGGGTGCAGAGAATATTCATTCATTTAAAAAAAATTGTTTGAGCACCTAGAACATGCCAGATACTAAGCACCACATCTAGCAGAAGTGCCATTAACATTTTTTCAGGTCAATTTGCTTAGATAGATCCTAGCAAACGGAGGCTGTCAAAAAAAAATGCTTTACAACTCAGCCACAGTATGGCCAAAACTAAACTTTAGCAATTCAAAACTATTTTGGTCTCTCCAAAAGCCACTAAACTCATATAGGAGTGGACTTAAATTACAGTCAACTTTATATTATTTTCAGGGAAGCAATATTGTTTCTGTAGTCAAAATGGTGTATTGTTATTAAAATAATGTCTCTGGCAAATGCTCTGAAGCATGCCTGTTTTGTTCAATGCCACACAAGCAGCACTAGTTTGTCACAAAACTTTTTCTGAAGTATTTTCAAAAATAGTTATGAGATACTTTTCCCCACAGCCTGAGTTGAGGCAGCAAGAATTTGCATGATAGATTGTATGTCTTCTTGGTCAGGGTGAGGGCATCACGCAGTTAACACTGAGCCAGCCAGCCATCTCCTTGGGCTACCCTGTGCTGTGTTTTGCATGTGTATTGTTTGCTTTTCTCTTAACAGAAATTATTCTGGCTTCTGATGCATGGATTTGATCTATCATGCCCAGTAACAGTGCTGTGCTCTCAGATGAGAGCAAAAAAACATTCCATTGAATGTCAAAATGCAAGTGATGATAGCTTAAGTTTTCAAGGAAATGATTATGGAACAGTGTAAAACTCTGCAAGGAATTAGGAATTTAACATTAGGCATCAGACATCACTGTAGCTGTGGAGATTGTCCAACTGTGTTATGACAGCTGAAAGACTCAACGTCGGATGTCACTCCTGACTTGAGAGAATTTAAAGAAAGTAAGGATTGATTTCAAGTGTCTAGTACCAGGATGCCAACATCTTAGGGTCTGTGCTAATCTTACATCCTCTGGTATCAGTTTCAATACTTCCAAGTACACATGTCACACCCCATGCAGAGTGAGGGCAGTGAGTAAACTCGATGGCAAGTGCTGGAGCTTCACACCCTCCTGATACATGAAACAAATTGTGAAAATTCCAAAGAAACACTAGTGAATTCAATGCAACAGTACATTAAAGCACTAGTCCACTTGTCACAGGAAATTTGTTAGTGTATTATTAAAACGACAAAAAAATCACAGGATAATCTAAGTAAATGCTGAAGAAGCAGTTGATAAAAAGATTCTACCACTATTAGCTTTAAGGTCTCTCAAAGTTCAGAATGGATTGCATTTCTGTAATGATGGATGCCTATCTGAAACCAAAAGGTAATATATTCAGTAGTGAAATCCTATTAGCATTTTTATTAAAGTCAGACTAAAGCAAGGATGCCTATTATAGTAATTAATCAAAACCCATTTCTTCATTCAAAAGTATTATTAAATTCATACATTTTTCTAGGTACTAGGAGCATAGCAATGAACCAAATACTATCTTTAAAGTACTAGCAAAAAAAAAGATAGCTATTGGCAGAGGAAAATTACAGGCAAACGTTACTACTTATGCAGTAAAAACAGATAAACTGAAAATGTAATAGAATTGATGTGAGATTGAAAGAACATAGATGTCCCAGATTAATGATGACAGGAAATTTTCACAATAGTAATGGAGATAAAATATCTAGGCCCCTTACCAAGGAACTGCCATACGAATATGAATGAAATTGAATTTATCGAAAGATCTCAAAGAATCTGACTAAATGTAAAGGCCTAACTAACAAGGATACAATGTTGTAACCAAGAAATCAGGATTTAAGGGATGATTTCAATTACTGAATCATTATATAGATATACTTTTTGCTTTCAGATATATTGGAATAGACAGAGGGAAATTCCCAAAGTCACTAAAATGTAATCCGGCTGCCTTGATCTCTGTGAGAGATTGTAGAGCCCTTATCTTCTGCCCCTGTGATTGCAAAAACCCTGTGACTTTCATTTGTACCCAGTTATCCAGTTTTTCAACTTTAGAGTCTTGTGATCACTAAAGACAGCCCCTAATGTTTATTGACGAAGGGTGTTGGATCAGCCCAAACTAACCCACCCCAAGTCCAAAGTAACCGAAGTGGGCCCATCTGACCTGCACAGTAGCTTAGTCTTTAACCTCCAAGTCACCTATACCTCTCTGCCATTTCTTACACACGTTCTGTGACTAAGCAGGTAATTGATCTACCAGTGCTCAATAATCAAATCACCTCTAATTACATCATCTGGAGCCACTGTGCTCATTATCCTAAACCCCGCCCATCTTTTCTCTAATAAAACTGCCAGAATTTCTGCAGTTCAGGGAGACAGACTTTTGGGCCCACAGGCCATTTGCTCTCCTACTGTGTACCTAGTAATAAACTCCATCTCTCCTTGAAACCTGGGTGTCTCAGGAATTGGTTATTGAGCACATCGGGCAAAAGAATCCATGGCCTTTGTCTAGTCACAATTTCACCTCCCTCCAGAACACAGCTTGAATGCGATTTCAATTAAGTTAGCAATGAAATTTTTTTAGGCTGATACAAGTAATTCTAAACTAATCCAGAAATAAAAGGCAAGACTACCCAAGAAATGAAGAAAAGACGAGTGATAGAAAAGATGAGTGATAAAGTAGGTCTTTACCAGATATTGAAAAATCTTCCAAGCTACAGGAATGACTTTTTTTTTTTAAGTGTTATTTCTAGAGGAAGATTCAGACAAAACAACTTATAGGACAAGGAATAAGATGTCCAATATAAATGATTTTGGTGAAATTGAAAGTTTGGGGAGAAGAGTCATTTAGAGCCTGTGCTAGTTTGAATCTGTTGTGCACCCCTGAAAAGCCATGTCCTTTAATCCTCATTCAGTATTTCTGGGTGGAATCTTTTTTGTTTCCATGGAGATGTGACACATCCAATTGTGGGTATTAACCTTTGATTAGAGGGAGATGTGACTTCACCCATTCCAGATGGGTCTTGATTAGTTTACGGAGTTCTTTAAAGAGGAAACATTTTGGAAAAAGCTGGAGAGCCCACACAGCAAGAGACCTTTGGAGATGAAGACGGAAAATGCCTTCAGGGAAGCTTCATGAAACAAGAAGCCTGGAGAGAAAGCTAGCAGATGGCACTTTTGTTACCATGCGCCTTTTCAGTTGAGAAAGAAGCCCTGAACATCATTAGCCTTCTTTAATGAAGGTATCATTGCCTGGATGTCTTAAAATGGACATATCTATAGCCTTGCTTTAATTTGGACATTTTCACAGCCTTAGAACATGTGAACTTGCAACTTAATAAATTCCCTTTTTAAAAGCCATTTTGTTTCTGCTATGTCACATTCCGGCAGCTTGCAAACTAGAATAGATCCTAATCATTGGATTAAAAAGTGAAGCAAAGATATAAACAAAATTAAAGAAGATATGGGTGTACCTTTCTCTAAAATCTTTGGAAGACTTTTCTAAACATAAAAATCATGAAAGAAATCAGAGGAAAAGAACAGAATTGATGAGTAAAATATTTAAAATGAGATGAGTCAAATTAAACTGCACTATAAAGATTTAATTCAAGAAATGCAAGAGTTATGTTCCTGAACCTGCCTTTCTCCATTCAATTGTTTCCAGCTTCTCTAACCACTGTTAGGAAAAACAAGCTTCTTCTTGCTAGTCCAGGTTAGAGCTCCAGCTTAAAAAAAAAACACCAAACATTTATAAAATAACTGTTTCACACCTTACCAACAGCTCAAAATAAACCCTGTTGCAGAGTTTATGAATACACTATTTATGCCCACAAGTGTTGAATTTAAAAAGGAGATCATAGCAAGATTTGTCATAAGTCTCAGTTTAGTTCATCTATAAACAGATTTTGCTAGGTATTTTAGATGCTCTATACAAACTGCCTTCTTTAATGTACAGCAGCTTCCAGATTGACACCGGAGTTTTAAATACCTGAGATCTAGGAGGGCAGCAGCTTTTAACCTTTAACCTGACGTAACAAACAAACAAAAAAAGCTAATTAGGAATACTAAATCCAAAAGGGCTGACTCTTTAAAATGCTGACGGCAACGTGCTGTTTCAGATGTCTTCTCCTGATAGTCATTGGAATGAGGTAGTCAAAGAAAGATTAAAAAAAATAATTTAAAAGCACCACTAACTTTGTTACTATTAGGAACTTGGAAAATCAAATCTGAACAAAGTATTTTAGATTCTCCTATCACTCTTGGTGAAACATTTTCTTAATTTATTATGCACTTGATCAGTTGGTAAACCTTTGGGATAATTCCTAGTCATGGTATCAGTTGGGTTCCAGGGCCTGTGCATTATCTCTGTGGGTGCCCAGGCACCCCACGGACTCTCACCACAAACAGCTGAGTTCACAGAGAAAAGAAAAGAAAAGAAAAGAAAAAAGCACTAAAGCTTTCACGACTTCCAAAGGTGATTCCAGCCTACGGGCACCTGGAAAACTCAACTGCATGCAAAATCCCGTTTCTTCAGCGGCGCTCTCAACCTCTTCAAATAGGTTTAAAATACCACCTGACACGGAGGAAATCATTTTCTTGGGCCTTAAACATACTTAGGATCCTATGAAATGCCACCAAAATACAGGGAGACCCAGCATCTCCATTTGAACTTCATTGTTTCAAATATGAATTGTGCAATGTGTATTTCCAGTTAATCCTTGAATTCATGTAAATTGTTTTTTTTCCCCCATTCAATTAATGCCTAAGGGCCAACCTTGTATCTGGTACTCTCCTAGGCACTGATGAGAAAACACAGACTATGGTCCTGAAGTGTTTAGTGGGAGATGCAGAAGTGTAAAAGAGCGGATTAAATAACGTGTCACTGATGCCAAGAGAGAAGCCCACATGGGGGTGGGAAAGAGGAGGCCAATAAAGGTGGGGTGGAGGCCAGGGATGAGCTGGGTCTTGAGAGGTGAGTGGTGTGTTTGAAGTGGATGAGAGCAGAAGGAGAACCCAAGGGCAGAGGCCATCCAGACAGTGGTAGCTGGTCTTCAAAGACAGCCACCATCAACTGCTTTCCTCCTTGCATATGCGTGATGCATCCATCTCACGTCAAGAGATGGCCTCTAATTCCCCTTCCCTTGAATCAGGGCTGGCCTTAGTGACTCCCATCTAAATCATAGAGCGTGACACACTGTGACTCCTAAGGTTGGGTTAGAAAAAGCCTTACCTCTTTCAGTCTGTTTGGGGTGCTTGTTCTTGGAACCCAGCCACCACGCTGTGGGGAGGCCCAGGGCACAAGGAGAGGCCTGTGTGGAGAGGAACCAGCGGCTCTCCAGCTTGGCTCCCAGCCAATAGCCAGCCTTGGGCACCAGGCCCAGGAGAAGCCTTGGAGAAGATGCCAGCGCCACCCACCACCTGACGGTACTTACAGGAAGGAACACAGGCAAGAACCACCCAGCTGAGGTGTCAATCCCCACCATGAGAGATAATGATGGCCATTTTAAGCCTCTACGTTCAGGGAAGGTTTGTTATGCAGCAACCAGAACACAGACTGAAGATGAGGCCAGGGAACAGCACAGAGACATGAGTCAGCCCGGTGTGGGGCACTGCAGGTGCACCGTGGCTGAGGAGAGGAGGCAGGAGGAGAGCACAGGAAGGCTGCAGAGGCAGCGTGTGGACCATGGCTGATGCCATTCCCAGAGCAGCAGATGCCATCCTACGGGCAGCAGGGAAGCCATATGACGGGGTTTTAGGAAGGGAGAGGTTAATAACAGATTTGAGAAAACTCCTGTGGCAGAGATGCAGAATGGTTGAGAGAGTAGAGAATCCTGCAGTCATCCCAGAGGGAGAGGGTGAAGGAGGGTGAAGGTCCTCAACTAGAGTCAGCGCTGTGGGGACGGAGGGGAGAAGACAGATTTAGACATGCAAAGAATCAATAGGTTTTGGTGATTTTCAGGATATAGGACTTAGGGGAAGGAGGAATCTAAGGAAACCACATGCATTCTCTAAGCTTCTGACCGAGAACTTATTAAGTACCAGGCATGCTTCTGAGCCCTGAGGATGAAGCAGCAAATAAAACAGCCTGGACTCTCACGAGTTTATGTCCTAGTCAGAAAGCAAGACAATAAATGGGTTTAAGTGAGTTTAAGGCTCCCTTAATTTCCAGTTAGTGTCCTTCCTGTCAATCCGGCTTCTCATTTATCACGCAGTGTACAGGAAAAATGGATAGTTTTCCAGAAAGTAAAATGAACTCCTTAATTTAATATTCTGAACATGGCCCACTGAGACAGAGTGTCGGGGTGCTGGAGAGGAGCGGGGCTTGCTCTGGGAGGCAGCACACACCACGAGGTGCAGAGATGGGGGGAGGGGACCACCTGGGTTCCCCCACCCCCACCCCCCACCCCGGTGCCACAGAGCTAAAAGGAACCCACGAAGGGCATGGTTCAGCCGGGGAGGGAGAGTGCCTCTGCGCGTTTTTCTACACCTGTGCATCCCTTCGCAGCGCCCCAAGCATTGTTTGAGCAGCTCCTGCTTGCAGGCCGCGGTTCTGAGTGCGGGCACGTTGCAGAGAGAAAGACAAGGTCCCGCACCTCACCGAGCTTACGTTTCTTTACCGGGAGTCGGATAATAAGCAGCTAAAGAAATAGAATAATCATTGTATTGGTTTCCTATTGCCACTCTTAACCAATGACCACAACTTAGCCGCACGCCCCAGCCTTCCTATTCTTTAGTTCTGGAGGTAGGACGCCTGAAGGGGGCTGCGCTCCTCCGGCCGGCTCTGGGGACACCCCACCCCTCACCCCGCCCGGCTCTGGGGACACCTCACCCCTTACCTGACCGAGCGCCCCAGGCGTCGCACACCTCGGTGTTGGGGGGGGGTCCCCTTCCTCAAGGGCTCTGCGCCCACCTCCGCCTGCCTTCCCGGATACCGAGCCCGCCGCCTCCCTTTCATGAGGACGCTGTGATAGCATCGGGCCCGCCTGCTTGTGATGGTATTGGGCCCACCTGATCATCCAGGCTGCGCTCCCCACCTGGGATCGCCCATTAAATCACATCCCGAGACTCTTTAGTCTTAAAAGGTCATCTTTTCACAGCTTCGGGGGAGCTGCCGCATGCAGGCATCTCTAGGGGCCCACGGTTGAGCCCACCACAGCGGAGTGCTGGGGGGACGGAGAGCAATCCAGCAGGCAGATAGAAAGTGCGACCCCAAAGTCAAACAGAGATCAGACCATGTCAGGCCTAGCCAGGGTTAGGACTTGGAATCTTGTTGTCCGCGTGTTGAGAAAATTTTGGATTGATTTACTTACCTGGTGTGGCATGATTTGACTTACAAGATTTTTTTAAAAAAAGGATACTTACTTTATTTACACGTAGCTCTTTAAGAAATGTTGCCAGAGTTCACTCTACCACCGTTACAAATTTCAGGAATGTGCAAATTTTATCTCATGTGGGACCCCATAGGCTTGTGCTGCCCGAATAGCCACCAGCCACATGTGGCTCTTTAGCACTTGAAATGTGGCTAGTGTTACCCAGGGAGAGAGGTTTTAATTTTGTTTAATTTTAATTACTTGAAATGTACATAAAATGTTGATACTTGATTTGGTTTTTGGAAAACTTTTCAGTATTTTTGGGACCACTTGGGTATGTAAATCTACTTTTTCAAATGTAAATTTTATGAAATCTAAATACAGATCAAGTATTTCTGATGAAAAATTGGCATGTGAATTGAGATATTCTGCAAGTGTATCTTTGCTTCCCTTTAACCCCTTTCCTTCCAGTATTACAATTTTTCCCTCTCTCCTGGACTATTCCTACTGGATTTTGAAGACAATATGAAAAAATGCAAAATAGCTCATTGTTAATATTTTTATATTGATTATATTTTGAAATGATAATATTTTGGAAAATTGAGTAAAATAAAATATCATTAAAATTAACTTCCTTTTTTTAAAAACTGTTTAAACTGTCGTTATTGGAAAATTTTAAATTGCATATGCGGCTTGCATTATATATCTATTAGTGCTAACATAAACTTGTGGTTCTCACACTTGGCTGAATATCAGAAAGACCTGGCAAGCTTCTGCAAAAATACGTATTTCCAGATCCTATCCCAGGCTTATTAAATGAGACTCTCGGTTGGGGTCTAGGAAGGAATCTGTATATATGTATTTGTTAAAGAAGTTGTAAGATTACAGAAATATCATCCATAAAATATATAAGACAGAGGATCACTTTAGATGATATGATCCTTTGGAATTTTATTCCAAAGAGGAACAGAGAAAAGGGGCCAGAGGACAGAGTGCAGTCAAATGAGGTTTTTTTTGCTGCTGCTGTTATTTATTTTTCACACTGGAGCCTTTTCAGCAAGTCTGTACGCTGATGGGAATAGTCTGAGAGGGAAAAATTGTAATACTGGAAGGAAAGGGGTTAAAGGGAAGCAAAGTTCTTGGTGGGGCAATAAAATCCAGTGCACAGGGGAGGGGTTGATCTTTAGAGGACCAGAGACCCATTAACAAGAAGGAAAGTGGACCAAGAGGGAAGGGACAGACTCAGGGAGATGGATATAGGGCATCTATTTCCCCAACAGAAGAAACAGGCCACTCCTAAATGTGAGGGGATTTGGTGGTTACAGGAGAGAGAGAAATAAGTGTGAAATAATTATTTAAGAAGGTGGGAAAATGAATTAACTAGGGAGATGTTGTAGACTTCCTGGGCAATGTTGGAAGTCCCCTGAGGACTGTCATCATTAATTTAAAGCCAGCAGGGTTGTGTGCATGTTTTTTTCTCAGCCATGATCAGCTGCTTGGGAGCAGTAATGGAGAATGTGAAAAGTTGGATTTAATCAGGGTTGGAATTTTGAAAGTGAACGCAATGGAGAGAGAAGGGAAGAGGGATTTGAGGGCGGTTGCAAGGGGGCAATTAGAAACATAGACTATGGAATCAAAGCTGGATGAAGTAGGGGAGTGAGGACATGGGGACAAGGAAAAGTGGTAGGATCAAAGGGCAGAGGGTCCCACTGTGGTAAAAAACAAAACATTGGCATGTGGTGCATGGATGCTTCAGTGGCAGAATGCTGTCCTACCATGCGGGAGACCAGCTTCAATTCCTGACCCATGCACCAGGAAAAAAACCTCAAAACCAATGTTTCTTATAAAAAGACCTTTCTTTCATCCTTACCAAAAGCGGGAAAAGAAGTGTAACGAAAAAGGTATCAGTGGCTGAGAGAGTTCAAATAGAGTCAAGAGGCTACTCTGGAGGTCACTCTTATGCAAGCTTCAGCTAGACCTTGCTACCTATCATAGTTTGCCAAACCTTAACCAAAACTACTCCTGCCAATCCTAAAGGACACCTAGGGCTTTATATGAGATTCTACAAAGGTTCCAAGCACTAGGATAACTCTCCAGAAACCTACAACCTCCAGATGGGTTCCTAGGCCAGATAAGTCCTGAATACAGAGGGTCCAGCCTCTCCAGAACATCAACTAGTTCCATCTCCCATCCCATATTATTGACAGCCCCTCCCAACATGAAAACGTTAGAATAGGCATAGCCTAAATACCCCTAAGAGAGGGAGAAAAATCAAAGGAGATGGTAGAGTTATACAGAGAAGTTAGGGTTTAACAAATGACTGAGAGTGCTGAGTCATTATATTGATATTTCTTTTAGTCTCCAGTGCCTTGGAGCAGCTAGTAATAAAAACCTAAAACTGCAGAATTGTAAACCCATACCAAACTCTGAAATCTGTTCTACAATTAATTGTTGCGACGAACTTTGAAATTTATTGCTTTTTTTGTATATATGTTATTTTTCACAAAAAAGAAAAAAAAAAGAGAAGCAAGAGTATAACAGAGAAGATAGGATTTAACAAATAAATATGACTGCTGAATCACTATGTCAATATTTGCTTTGATCTCCAGTGTCTTGAAGCAGCTAGATGAACAATCGTGGAACTGTAACCCATACCAAACTTTAAAATCTGTTGTATAACTGCTTGTTTAAAATGTACTTGGAAATATATTGCTTTTCTGTATATCTGTTATTTTTCACAATAAAAAAATGTTTTAAAAAAATGCACACCTGTATCTTTGAGATGGGGCGTTTAAGCATTGGAAGCCCATTAAATAGTCTACTTTACCTTATTAAAAAAAAAAGGTGGGCTGTCAAGCAATACAAACAGAAGACCTTTGGAGGGGAGGGGGGGGGGAAGCAGGGCGACACCGATCTGGAGGTAAGATCAAGAGTAAGGAGGATACCTGACCCATGTCTAGGCACAGTGGTGCATGTGGAGGGAGGAAAAACCTCCATCATTTGCAAGAGTTAGAGAGGCACGGCCTAAAGGGGCAGCCAGGATGCTGTACAAGCAAAAAAGAAAAAGAAAAGAAAAGATCACAGAGGCTGAGGATTTAGGGGATTTTGCTGATGACACGCTGTGAGTTCCAGAGATCACAGATGCAGGGTTTGGGGGCTCAGGGCGGAATAGGAGCTTGGGGCAGAAGACGGCTTCCCAGAGCCATTAGAGGAATAATGATCTGGAAGGCTGGCGCTTTCTATGGCGACAGAGAAATGGGACATAGGCAAAAATGGGATGAGTCGTGATGATCTCTCTGGGCAGGTTTTAGCACACTTCTGTCAAGGGACACAGCAAATACTTTAGCCTTTGTGCCCCAGGTCACTGTAGCTGAGCAAAAGCAGCCAGGGACAAACCATACACAGCTGGATGGGCTTTATTTACAAAATCAGGCAGTGGGCCATCGTTTGCCAACAGCCATCTCAGGAAGCGGTTTTTGATCAGTTCTTAGCAGCTTGCACGAGTAGAGAAGGGCAGAGGAGGGTGGGGACAATAGTGGAGGGAAAAGGGGCTCAGGTGATGCTAGGTCCCCCTCCATCGTGCCAGGGGAGCCAGTACCAGCTGGTGTCCTCAGTAGCATTTGGCTCTCTTTGAGCACACTTACACCCTGTTCTTTCCTTCTAGATGTCAGTTGGAATAACTGGTGAGCTGTAGGGTTGTTCTCCAAAACAGAAGTAATGAGACAGAGCCATTTGGGGGAAAAAGTTAATTGCATTTACGATGTTGATTTTGAAGTGCCTGTGAGACATCCAAAAGGAGATGGGGTTGCACTCTGGAGCTTACCTAACATCTAGGTGCAACTTATAAGTGGAGGCATCATCCTGGGTAGGAAATAAATTGGAGTCTCAAAGAAGGTAGCTCTCCCAGGGGACAGCGATCACCAGAGCTACTGAGATATAGAAATCCCCTCCGAATCTGTAGGTCTCCCATTTTATGTATCGATAAAAATAATCCCATGTTTTCCAAATCCCAGCCTCATTTTGTGCTGGCTGGGCACCGAGATTCTGAAGAGCAGAGGGCAGAAAGTTTCCACCAGGTACACATCAGATATACACAACACTTGTTCAGGGTGGCACAACTGAGAAATGAGTGCAAGAAAAAATCTTGGATCTTCTTCTGCGATTTGTCGGTAAGGTAGGACTGATTGATGACTCGGAGAGGGGGTGAACGTCCTCTCCCCTTCAGATGGTTCTTTTCCCTGCTCATCATCACCTCCAAGGGAGGGCAAAAGATGAAATAAGGGGGTGATAAGTAAATCGTTTGACATTACTTCCAATTAACAGCTTCCACAGCAGGAAGTAATGGAAGCTGTTGCATAAGTGGTTGTTTTCAGGTTGTCTCTTTTGGTGCCCTGAGAACCTAGAAAGCCAGCATGAGGTAGTGCAAAGTGTTTTGCTCTCGGAATCAGAAGACCTGTATTTGAGATGCAATTTTGGTACTAACAGCACATGTGACCTTGGGCAACTCAACCTCTCTGCACCAAAGTGTCTCCCTGATAAAGCACCAACTATGCGTCAAGCATATTGCACGCATTTACATACTTGTTTCATTTACTAATTTCCCCCAAAAGGAGCTGCTTTGAGAGTCAAATGAGAAAACAAATATAAAATCACTTTGTAAACTATAAAGCAAGGTATAAACATGGGGCACTGGATAACGTGGGTCATTTGTTTTCAGTGGCCCTATCTGCCATAAAAATAACAGGGCAGGCTTGCCCATGCCTAAGGGCCTCATTATTTGGTTCAGTTTTCTTTTCATGCTGCTGGGGTTTTTTGTTTTTTTTTTTTCATTGTTGTTGTTGTTACTGTTTTTAAGTCAGGGAACCAATCATCAATTTATGGTTCATATTCTATACTAAAATAGTCAATCTCAGAAAATAGAAGGTGAAGTTCCAATATTCTTAGGCTACCGAGCCTCAATCCTCTTACAAAATTTGCCGTGACTTTTACAAACCCACAGTCTGCCACCCTTTCTAAAGCTCCCCTAGCAAAGTAAAGGGTTCGGAGAAGGAATCCATAGGGGTGCTCTTTCCTGGACTGAGGAGGCATCACCATTAGAATATGATGGCATTCTTGCATTATAATTTACACCTGCATTTCATGCATTTTATTCGCTGCCGATAATTATTGAATAATTGCTGTGTTCTCCCACTGAGGCCTCTCTTTGCACTCCCACTTCTTCCCAGGGTTTCAGCTAGATTGCTGCCTTTTGAAAGTTTCCTTCCTTCTGAAAAGAAGGCAGGTGGTTTGTAATTCTTATCTGGGAGCCAAGCATTGAAATAGGAACGCTTTTGACCCAGTAGCCTGTCCTGTCTCCTTGGTTTCCACGTGGGCTGTTGACTGGAAGGAGAACAGAAGGAAGTTCGTCCTAGCAAGTCACTTTTGCTTAAAGACCTTAAAACTCATGTGTTTGTGACTCCCATGTTACCTATTTCCATGTAACATCTTCCAAATTTGCTAAGCTGATTTGAATTGAGATAAATTAGATCATTTGCAGCCCAACTTGCCTGCCAAATTCAAATTGGCACTTGAAGCGCTTTATCTATGTTTGGGGGTTTGTTGGAAGACAGAATCGTAAAGACTTTGCTATGTCGAAGGAGTTTGTTAAAAAAAAAAAAAATTTTTATTTTCCTGTAACAGGAAAACAAGTTCATTTCTGCTTTTTCCCTCTCCCTTCTCTGCAAAACAACAATTCCCTAAAAGCCCAGTTTGTTTGTCTTCTATCCATTCTCTAAGTCAGAGGAGAGTTTTGTTTTCTTTGTGGAAAATAAGTCAAAACTTCAGAAGTTACACACACCGAATCCCAGATATATTCTAATTGCTTTACCCAGGCCATCTTCTGGCCATTCCAATGTCATCGCTCCTGGGGAAATTGTTAAGCCTAGAGTCTTTACCCATTATTCTTTTCTGTTAAAAACCTGAACTTAATCTTAGAAGGAACTTAAATTTCTGTCATTCCCAGGAGGGTGCTCATTCTGCATCCTAAAATGTTTCCTAGGTTTTTGTAACACACTTTATAACACACGACGAACCTCAATAAGCGACAGATTAATAACCAAATCTTCCTTGACCCTGATCAGCGGAATGAAGGCAGAAGCTGATCTGGAGTTCAAGCCTCACACACAGTGTCAGCCTCTTGGTGAATTTACTCAGCCCTAGAATTTGCAACCAAAACGACCTGGTCTTGAGTATTGCAGCATAATTTAATGCTTATTATTATAAGGCAGGCTTCATTTGGTAACTGTGGATGCTGCTCAAATTGGTGGCATAATGCCATCACACCACCCTGCGAAGGCGAAGCGCTTTGCAGCCCTGTATTTGTTAATCCTCACAGTGAGGTCTCCGTGCAGTTGGTGGGTGGAAGGTAGGAAACAATGTGACCCTTCGCTCTGTAGGGGGGTATTGAGCTACTTGAAAACAGGATAGGAAGAAGCTTTGACATCCAAAGCATCATTTTGTTCCCAGGGAGCTCTTCAGTAGGAGTTTCCAAATGTTTTTTCCATAATGCCAAGAAAAGAGACAGTGACAACTTGAGTCATAGAAATGTCTGAAACTTCATTGTGCTTTGTCATAAATAATTCTTTTCAATAATATCCTTTTCTAGCACATATGTCTCCTCACTTATCCATTTCGATTGGTAGACAGTGAGATTTTGGAGAGGACAGATTGGCAGCCTCTAATATCCCGATTATTATAAAATGTCTGATAAAGCTGAAATTTGCCTCCATGGATTTTTTAGACATTGGTCAACGTATTTGTTTAATAAATTATTAGTGGACTTCTGCTTTATGCCAGACATTGCACTAGGTGCTGGTGATAAAAAAAATAAAACATAATCCCTGCCCTCAAGAGGTATCCTTACCAGCTGCTGACATTAAAATTAGAATCAAAATCCAAGCACTGCAATTAACTAAATATAGAAATGACTGATCTCCAGCATTATCTGCCAATGGTGGCTGAGATGTTAAAATACAACTGATAAACCATCATACCATGCTAAGTCAGGCCTATTGTCTAATCCAAATATGGTGAGTAGATGAAGTTGAAACAAATAACTGAATTCACTCATTCCTCTGTCAGATATTTATTTTTTCCCTGTGCTCCCAGATTTAGAGTACTTATTTACTTAGAGCACTTTGGTTTTTCTCTGCTACGCAAACACTAACACAACCATTCAGTTGCCCAAAGCAAAATTTGGGAGGTATTTCGATTCTCCTCTTTCTCTCAACCTCAGGCCCCTTCTATCTCCCACCCCCTCCAAACACAAAATCCAGAAAAAACAAACTTTGCCAACTCCAATATACATCCTGAATTCATCTTTTCCTCATGATCTCCTTGGCCTCTACCTCCTCTCTCATCTGGTCTATTGAAGTAGCCTCTTCATTACTCACTCTGCTCCTACATCTCCTCTCCTACCTCCAAACACACACCATCCGTCCTTGACTCAGGTGCCAAAGCGGACTTTTTAAACATAAGCCAGATTGTGCCATTGGCCAGTTGTTTGGGGTTGGGTTCTGTACCCCCAAACAGACGCGGTCAAGTCCTAACCCCCAGTCCTGTAAATGTGACTGTTTTAGTTTGCTAAAACCTCCAGAATGCAATATACCAGAAATGGGTTGACTTTTTTTTTTTCATGGGCAGGCTCCAGGAATCGAACCCAGGTCTCTGGCATGGCAGGTGAGAAGTCTGCCTGCTGAGCTACCATGGCCTGCCCCTTTTTCTTTTGGGGGGGGGTGTGGCTTTTATAAAGGGAATTTATTAAGTTATAAGTTTACAGTTCTAAGGCCATTAAGATGTCCAAACTGAGGCATCCAGATGAATATACCTTGACTTATGAAAGGCCAATGGCTGTCACATGGGAAGGCACATGGATGGTGTCTGCTGGTCCTTGTTCCCTCACCAGTCCTGGTTTTCTTAGAATCTCATGGGAAGGCACAGGGCAACATCTACTGGGCTCTGATTTCTCACGACACTCCAAGCATCTCTCTTGGCACCCCAAGCATCTCCAAATGTCTGCATCTCTGTTGGTTCTTAATCAGCTGTGTTTTCTTCAAAAGGTCTCCCCTTATAAAGGACACCACTAAGCTAATCAAGACCTACCTTGAATGGATGGAGTCACATCTCCGTCTATTAGAAAGTTCACACCCACAATTGAGCGGGTCAATATCCATGGAAACAATCTAATCAAAAGTTCCACCCCAAACAATTGGTTTGGCCCTACAAGATTGGATCAGGAAAAGATCATGGTTTTCCTGGGGTCCAAAACATTTTCAAACCAACACAGTGGCCTTATTTGGAAATGGGGTCTTTGAAGATGTTATTAGTTAAGAGAAGGCCAAACGGCACTAGGGTGGGCCTCAGTCCAATATGACCAGTGTCCTTAAGAGAAGGGGAGAAGAGACACAGGCAATGACCTAGGGGAGAGGCCATGGGCAGATGGAGACAAGAAAGAGGGCCACGTGCAGGCAGAAGCAGAGGGGACAAGCCGAGGAATGCAGATAATGGCAGGCAAACTCCAGAAGCTAGAAGAGGCAAGAAAAGATTTCCCCCTACAAGCTTCAAATGGAGTGTGGCCCTGTTAACACTTTGATTTCAGGCTTCTAACCTTCAGAACTGGGAGGCATTAGATTTCTATGTTTAAGTCACCTGGTACATTGTTATGGTAGCCCTAGGAAATGAAGACACCTGTGTCATGTGGCTCTCCCTTGAACCAGGAATAAAATCCAAACTCCTTTGTGGCCTATGAAGGCAGAATGGTGTAGCCTCTGTCTTTCTCTTCAAGCTCAATTCCTACTATTACCGCCCTCCCCCAGTGCCACATTGGCCTTTTGGTGCCTCTAATTCACCAACTTCATCCCCAACTTCAGGCCTTTGGTCAGGCTGTTCCTTCTAAGGTTTACCGAGCTGGTTCCCTCATTATTCAGATCACAACTTAGAGTAACGGGTCTTGGCCTCCCAGCCACCATCACATCTCCACCACTTTCAGTCTCTGCACATTACCTATCGTGACATGTTTTTTTTTTTCCTTTCTGGATTTATTCGATCCTTGTCAGTCTCCTGCCACGAAAATGGAAACTTCATGTCTCTCTTGTCAGCTTCTGTATCTATAGACTCTAGATTAGTGCCTGATACATACGTGATGCTCAATAACTATTTATACAATGAATGGATGAATGAAGTTAACTAGAAAAGGGGGGGAGAATGATGAGGTGGAGGGAGAGAAAGTGGGGAGAAAAAGAGATTATGAGAAGGCAAAATACAGAGAAATGTTGAGAGAGCAGGAAAAAGAATGAGAGCTAAAGTGACAGGGAGAGAAATTAACTGAGTTTGAAATTGAGATTCCAAGGACAGAAAGTGGTTAAATGCCGCAGGAATATAAAGTGGGATGGGGACGAGGGTGGCGAAGTGTGCATGGAGCCGCTAGCAGCAGACAGATCATCAAGAAGTTAAATCCAAGGTGTAGAGCTTGTGCTTTATCCTATGGAGCCCAATTAAAGGTTTTACGTAGGGGAGTGACAGGATCAGATTTGTGTTTTCCAAAGATCGCTGCAGCTGCAGTGTGAAGAATGAATTAGAAGGGCAAAGACAGAGGAGAAATTATGTTAACGGAAAGGAATGGTCAATGTGGCAGCTTAAACAAAGGGGAGTCAGAAAGCAAGGAGTTGGCAGTGTTTTTCCAACACTGTCAGGGAAGACGGCAGTAAATCGGAGAATCTAAGCATGTCAGTGGCTAGGGAGGGAGTTTATCATGGTGGTTAAGAGGCTGGGCCTGGAGTCAGGCAGCCCTGGGTTTAACCTCAAATCCATCACGTGGTAGGTTATGTGATCCAGTGCAAGTTATCAATTCTAAGCCACAATTTCCTCTTCTATAAAATAGGGATGACAATTGTGAGTTTGTAAGCCACTCAGCTCTCTGCCTATTATGTATGAGTGCTAAATAAATATTAGCTTTATTAGAATATTATTAGATGTGCTCTGTTATGGGCTTGGATAATTCTCATCAGTCACACCATGGCCTGGATGAACGATGCATCAACTGCCTCCCCTTCTTTTGTTAAAAGATTCTCTGCACGTCAGGAAACCCTCTGATTATTCATTTGATTTCCTAGATACCTGTTTTATGAGTATCCTGGCCACCAATTAAAAGCTTATTTCCCAGTAAATATTAATAAGATAACACTGTGTTTACCTTTAGTCTCTCTTGAGTTTGATTAGCTTGCATCAGGCCCCCTGAACATATTCATCCTCGGGAAGAGCCAAAAATTGAGACATGAAGCCCCCCAGGCTGACGCTCAGGCCCTGGGCGGGTGGGCGCAGCAGGGAGACCCACATCTGGGCAGTAACCAAAGGCCACCCTAGCCAGGGATTTTTTTGTCTCCTTTACATAGCAGTTTTCAGTTTGCCACGTGGAATCCCATGCTTTAAGTTTAAACACTCTTCTGCATGATAACTCTTCCAACACTCTCACTTTCGATTTTTCTTTTTCCCTCCCTACCCCAAATTTTCCCTTAAAGACTGAGAGCCAACTAGAATAAGAAACAGCTGGGGCTGTTTTATAGTTCTGAGCTTCAAATGGACCAGGATTGATGCCCGCATAGGCCGGTGATGTGCTTTTCTTTTCATCTGTCTTTGGGGAAAGGGCTATGTCTGTTAGAGGTTTAACATTTTTAGAAACTTAATAGGCTCATTTAGAGGTAAATATTTTAAATGGGCCGTCCATGAATTACATTAACTGTGCTTTACTGTGACATTATCACAAAGGCATCAAGCCTTAGGGACTGTGGAAACTGTATCACTCTGTTCAGTAAACTTTAAACCCTTAGCTGATGATCTGAGTTCACTTTCCCTCGGTAGAGATCAGGTTGCTGAGGCGGGTGATATTTCAGTCATTTGAATGTCAAATTTAAAGACACAAACATCTCTGCTGCACATCGCCAGAGTCCCGGGTCATTTACGCTTGTGCTTGTTTTACTTCACAGCCCTGCGCCTTCCCCCAGCTGCTGTCATCCTGACCCTGGGGTGGCCCTCCGCAGCCTCCTGACTTCACCCCAACATCCTCTTTCAAGCTGACACGGAGCAAAGGCTGAAACTTGCCCCCATCAACCACTTACTAACACAGACCCGATTAATCTTTGGTTGCCAGTCAATCAAATTCATTTCTATCCTCGAATACTGTCTAATTCCATGGAGGGCATGCTTTTGGCTTTACTTCACTTCCATATGGGATGAGCAGTGGCTGAAATGCAGAGGCTGCCTATGGAATATCTGAAGAGCCCCGATGGCCAAAGGTGGCTTCTCGCTGGTGTTGGGGTGGGGGAGCTCACTCCTATTCCATTTCGTTGGCTCCTTAGGGCTTCTTTCAAGGATGAGGGATTCCTGACATGATTATCCATTTGTCTCTGGCCAGAGAGCATTGCCCAAGGCAGAGTCCATAGAAGGATAAGGGAAGGAAAAGGACTGGGAAAGGGCAGTGTGCTGGTTTGAAAGGATGTATGTCCCCTAGAAAAGCTATATTTTAATCAAAATCCCATTTGCAAAGACAGAATAATCCTTATTCAATATTGTATGTTTGAATCTGTAATTAGATCATCTCCCTGGAGATGTAACCCCATCAAGAGTGGTTGTGAAGCTGGATTAGGTGATGACATGCCTCCACCCTTTGGGTGGGTCTCAATTAGTTTTTAAAGTCCAATAAAAGAGGAAACATTTTGGAGAATGAGAGTGATTCAGAGAGAGCAGAGCAGAACAACATAGCCATGAGAAGCAGAGTCCACCAGCCAGCATCCTTTGGAGATGAAGAAGAAAAATGCTTCCCAGGGAGCTTCATGAAACAGGAAGCCAGGAGAAGAAGCTAGCAGATGATATAGTGTTCACCATGTGCCCTTCCAGATGAGAGAGGAACTCTGACTGTGTTCATCATGTGCCCTTCCACTTGAGAGAGAAACCCTGAACTTCATCGGCCTTCTTGAACCAAGGTATTTTTACCTGGATGCCTTAGATTGGACATTTCTATAAACTTGTTTTAATTGGACATTTTCTTGGCCTTTAAACTGGCAACTTATTAAATTCCCCCTTTTAAAAGTCACTCCATTTCTGGTATATTGCATTCCAGCAGCTAGCAAACTAGAACAAGCACAAAGATGGGACCATGTGCTCACAGACATTTAAAGGCATTGAAGGCCTGCAGATGGCATGTCCCCGAGGGAGGGTATAACATGACTCTATAGTCAAATTACTCTGAATTTAAACCCCAGCTTGTTCAAGGAAATAAGCCTATTTTAGCTGGGCAAGGCTCTCTACCTCTCAGAGAATATATACATGTGAAAAATTGAATGGTATTTTATATTCAAAGGACCTACTACAGTAATTACCTGCCACATAGATTCCTAAAAAGAAAGATAAGTACCACTCACTTACGGTGGAAGTTAATCTTGGTTGGACTTGGCTTTGGTCAGGAACACAAAGACACAAATCAATTGCTGTTTCATCAGATGTAGGGCAGGGGTCTAGAATGAGGACTTCTAGCTTCCCCTTCTAGCATTCAGAACATTCAAGGTGCATTCGGATGACTATAGGCAGACAACTCCTGCTTATGTGCAATGCTCAGGTCAGTGCTGACCTGGATTGGAGAAGCCTCTTGCCTGGGAGGGGAGTGGAGACTGCGGCTCCAATTTGGGGTTGCGGCACCATGAGGAAGAGGGCATGACACATATATGGAATGAAGCTTGAGGGGTTGGGAAAGTCAATGGTCCTGCAAACTTCTGACACTACTGAGAATATTCCATCACACCTGCCCTGCAGCTTGTGGGCCCCATGCCATCATGAGCACTCAGAGAGGGAAGCAAAGAAGAGTCAGGAAAGATATTTGGGTCCTGGGGTAGGCAGAATGATGGTCCCCCACAGATATCTATGTCCTAATCCCTAGGACTCAGGGACATCTTACCTTCCTTGGCAAAGGGGAAGTAAGTTTGCAGATATGGAGGTAAGCTTGCTAATCAGCCAACCTTAAAATAGAGAAATTAACCTTGATTGTGTGGGGTAGCCTCAGTGTATTCACAAAGGTCCTTAAAAGTGGAAGAGGGAGGTGGAAGAGGATGTCAGAATGATGATGTGAGGAGTCAACCCACTGTTGCCAGTTTTGGTATGAGCCAAGGAAGGAAGGCGAGGAGATGGATTCTCCCCAAGAGCCTCCAGGGGGCCCAGCCCTGTTGACACCTTGATTTTAGCCAGGTGAGACTCATGTTGGACTTCGCATCTGCAAAACTGTAAGATAATAGATTTGTGGTGTTTTAAGCCATTACATGTGTGGTGATTTGTTATAACAGCCATAAAACCAATGCAGTTTCCTTCCAAAGTGCCTTCCCACCAGAGATAGTTTGGCCGAAAGAGTGAACCATTTTTTCTAGTTCTTAAAGAGAGCAGCTTCTTATCTTTAACCAAAGCCTAAAAGCTCCCTAAGTCCACTTTCTCCTTTGGCGTATTCCCTTTAAACCAGCGTCTTTGGGACTGCAGGCATTGAGGAGCTCTGGGTGGATAGTGGAGTACCAAAGGAAAGCACTCATCATTGAAAGTCAACGTGAAACCTACCTCAGAACTTTTCAGACCACTACATCCAAAGAAGAAGTAAACATTAGGAAGGGGGTTGCTAGGGATCTAACTAGGCCTTTTTAGAAAAAACGTTCCAAGACAATATGTGTGCTGTATGTCAAGTGTACCTTCATTGTTCCAAAGAATGGCAGGGATCTTAGAAGGCTGACGTCTTACAGCGCAATGTGCCGAGTTAGAGATGGAGTGGCAGCATTAATGGAATTGCCTTGCTTTAGTAGGTCTAAGGCAAATCCTTAACATTATTTTCCTGCCGTTTTCTAAATTAAATTTATAAGAAATATTATGTATCCTGCTGTGCAGAGTGAAAGCTCTATTCTTGTAAAGGGCTTATAATCATATTTAAAAGCTGGAGGGTGAAGTTTGTTCATACCATCAAAGCCACGAAGTAAAAAAACTAGTCTTCTGTAGTGCATTTTTATAATGCTAATACCTTTGCGGATATATAACCCTACCAAGTGCTTTGCTGATATTGTTTCCTTAATCCTCCAAACATCCCCGGTGGGGAGGTATGTCTTTATCTCCACTTCGCATATGGGCAAACTGAGGCCCAGCGAGTGTCAGTAATTTGCCCTGGCCCGCTGCTGGGTGGGCTGGCTGCACAGCTGGCGCCAAAACTCCAGCATCTTAGCCCGGAGACTGTTGATGCCGCTCATCAGAAACCAGTCATCTCTCTAATCTACCTTTCTGCAGGTACAGAAATAGCTCTGGGAGAACTTCGACATCTCTCAAATTTTATCTTCAAGTTCCTCAAAAGAAATCTTATAAATACATTTTCTGTTAATTCCACCACATCTGCTTAAGATGTGAACAGTCTGTGGATGGAGTGGGAGGCCCCAGAGGGGGGGCATTTTTGAGAAGTTAGGGGGAAGTGTGGGTGACCTGGGGAAAGCCAACAGAGACAATCTCTAGTAAGTTGAGGCTGAGAAGCTGGTTATTGTCTGCTCTCTAGGAACAGGCCTCTGGAGCCTGTCCACCAAAAAAGCGCACACTTCCTCTAGGACCAGGGAAATTCAGTTTTTCAGGAAGTCGTTTTCCTCAGCATACAGTATATTCCTGCTTTTCTGCAGACTTAGATTTTATCCAGGTCCTTAAACCTCTGCTTCACATGCTATAAACATGCTTTGGGCATCTTGACCAGAAATCTACCATCACTGAAAAGCTTGGCCTCTGTCCTGTGCTATGGAGGAGTGGGATGTCTGGATTTTCTCTCTGCTTGCTCCCTTAGCTGTGTGTCCATAAGCAAAACAGAAAGCAAAGCTCGAGCACCTGAAAAGCAACGAAAGTGAATAAAATGTGGTACCAGGTGCCTGTGGCTGTAGACATTAGTCTTGGTGCAGCCTTGTTGTGGCCTCATTGGACCTATGCTGTTCCTGGTACACATGAGAAAAAGTCATTTGCTCAAGGTCACAAGCCAGTAAGTGGTGGAGCTGGGATTTGGTCCCAGGTGCTGGGACCTGCTTTTAGCCACCACACTGCGGTCCCTCCAAATACGCTAGGACACGAGAGTTCTCCATGTGTGCTTCGAGACATGGATATGTGAAACTGTCTTCCTGGCACAGGGTTGTGTTCAGAGCTGTTTGATGTTTGCATCTTTCTTTGGCATCCCACCTTCTAGCAGGATTAGGAGGTCCTTATCTCTTTTAATTTCAGGGCTTTTTTACCCTTAATACCCTTCAATAAAAATATTAGGGACATTGTTCCTTATTCATCCTGGGAGCTGATTTAAAACAAAGACAGTCAATTTATTTGGATACTAATGTTTTCCATTCCTTTTATTCCTATATCCACAGGTTGTAATTGTGTCCAAATGCTCACTTGTACCATGATTATTTATAAAAAAATAAATGAAGATGAGCACAGAAGTTCATCTTGTTGCAGTTTCCATCCCAGGGTTAAGGTTGACAATGGAATGATAAGGAACTTCTGTTTCCCACCTGGACAGTGTAGATGGTCTTACGTAGTGTTGGTTCTTACAGAGTATCTGAAGCCAAATTTTTTAAAGTCTCTTCCATTTCTGGGCAGTTTTTTCCAAACCTGACAGGTCTGCCAAGGTCCAGGCATACCCACCGTGCCTAGCTCTTCACATATCCCCTTGATTTACCCTGCTCCAATCCCTGCAGATGTCTTCATGCTACAGATCCCCAGGGCTCTCTATCTGGGGCTTGGGAGTTTCCTCCAGGCATGTGCTACTCAGCCTGAGGAGAGTAAGCCAGAAGGGCTGGGAAATTAATGCCATAACCAATAATTAATGGGAGTCAGTGGATAAATATCCCATCTTCCTTGCCTGTTGGGTGGGACATTTCTGAGGCATGTTGTACATGTCCCTCTCCCCTCCAGGATTAAAACCAGTTACCCATAGAAGGAAACTGCTCACAAATCCACCCTAATATTGGCTTCCTTTCCTTCCGCATCTCCCTTCTCCATTCCCTGCTGGTGCTTCCTGGGATAACTTTCCAGCTAGGCTCAGGGTCTGCTTCTGGGGAACCTGTGATGCCTGTGCTTCCCAAACTTCTGGTTTCCATTGTCACATAAAACACCAACCTATTGAATCAGAGTTGTGCTAGACCTTCCAAGTTAGCTCGAACCATAGAGATCTTCAGGGTGGAAAAAAAGCAAGAAGATAAGAGTTTGACCATTTCCTTCAACTGGACAGGGAAAATTTCTAGGGTTTACCTCTTGTTTTGCCAGTAATATTCCATTGCAACTAGAAGATGTATACTTTAAAAATTTGAAAACCACAGATCTAGGCAAACTTATTTCCCCATATAGGAATCCCATCTGTATTAGTTTCGTAGGGCTGCCAAAGGAAATTACCACAAACTTTGTGGATTGCAACAGAAATTTATTCTCTCATAGCCCTAGAAGCTGGAAATCCAAGTTGTCAGCAAGGCTGAATTACCTGTGAAGGCTCTAGGGGAGAAAGTGTTTCCTGTCTTTTCCAGCTTTTGGTGGCTCCATGACTCATTTGCCTTCATCTCTACATGGTCTTCTCAGCTGTGGCTGTGTCATACTGCTTCTGTCTCTTATAAGGACATTTGGCATTAGATTTAAGGCCCACTCACATAATCCAGGATAATCTAATGTCAAGATACTTAATGACATCTACAAAGACCCTTTTTTTTCACATCAGATCACATTTACATGTCCTGGGGATTAAGACATGGACATATCCTTTGGGGTGCCATCACTCAACCATTGCATTATCCATAGTGTGCCTGCCCAGTGACGTATGACCACAGCTCAAACCTGTAATGACTGGCAACCTCTTTCTTCATTTTTGCTTAACTCCAATTTCATAAAAGATAGACCTTATATTGTGCTCAAATCAGTATCTCTGTAAACTCTTCCTACCTTGGTTTTGCCTGTGCAGATACCCAGGGGAAATTCAATTCCACCTCAAGGTGACTAACAGAGTTGAGCTTAAAACATTAAGGGTTATGAAAATGTGGAGGTTTGGGAATTCGGGGCAGTCTGGACAGCTACTTAAACCGAGTCCAGTAATTATTTATTATGTTGGATAAAATATATCATGAAAATGAATTAATTAATGTATGTGGGTATATTGGTGCAGAGGATTCTAGGATAGATAAGGGAGTTCAGGCCCTCCAGTTTGCTGTCATCTAGCAGGACACAGGACATGTTCACACAGCTGTAATACTCAACATCATGCAAACAACCATAATACAGGGTAGAAGGTGATGGGGTAACCAAGTGCAGGGGTAGTTTAGATGACAGAGGGTATGTTTGCCACCCCTTTTACTCCATTCTCCACACAGAAGCAAAAGTAGAGTTGAAAATAAATCTGAGCATGTTCCCTCAGTCTCTAATCTATGCAAAGGTCTTCCATGAACACAGCAAAAACAAAACCCCCAACCCCAGCATTGCCTTCCAAGCCCCGCCTAGTGGGCTCCTGCCCATCTCTCCCCCCGCCTCACCTACCCTCCCCCTCACTCTGTAACAGGCGCCAGCCCTGTGAATCCCCATGAGGCTCCTGACACAGGTGAGTTCTCTTCTGCCCAGGGACAACCCCCCAGGTTGCTCCCTGAGCCTCCTGGATTCTATCCTGAGTCTCTGCTCATTGTTAAGATCTCATCTCCAAGAGGACTCCTGAGATTCCCATTTAAATTAGGTGCCTTGTCATGTTCTCAGATAGCATGATGACTTTCTCTCTATACCACTTATTTACTATATAACCATCCGTCTAGGCTTGTGATTATTTATCTGACGTGGAATTTTGCACTAGATATTAAGCTTTATTAAGGCTCTCATTTCTCACAATTTCCACAGGCATATTAAAATGCCTGGAAAACAGATTGTTTTCCTTTTTCCTAGGTTGCTAAAGCGAATACCATGTAATGGGTTAGTTTAAACAATGGGAATTTATCAGTTTACAGCTTGGAAGCTAAGAGAAAGTCCAAATCAAGGTGTTATCAAGGCGATTCTTCTCGAAGACTTGCATCCTGGGACTGGCTCCAGGCTCTCCTCGGTCCTTGGCTCCTCTGCCTCTCGGCCATGCACATGGCAGCCTCTCCTGGCTTCTCTGTTCTTTCCCAGTGTCTGCTGAATTTGAGTTTCTTGCTTCCTGTGGCACTCCTCTGTCTGAATTTCATTCTATTAAAGGACCCCAGTAATAGTATTAGGACCCATCTCGAAAGCATCTAACTGGTGTAACTTCACCAAAGGGTCCAACTTAAAATGGGTTTAAACTTACAATAATGGATTAAGTTTAAGAGTGTGTCTTTCTGGGGTACATGCAGTTTCAAACCACTACTGTTAAAGATGTTTAACAACAATTGCTGAAAAGGAAAGAATAAAGTACTTTTTCTATCATTCTTAGATCCCTTCCTAGCTTGTAAACTCCATGAAAGCAGGTTATCATTCTTATCCCTAATGCCTGACCAGGAATAAATATTCAAAAAACATTTAAAGAAAAAAACAAACAATTATTGAATGGGTGATTCAGTGATGAATGAATGAGAACAATTGGATAAAGGCTTCCTGAGATAGGTAGCATTTGAGAAGAATTTTGAAGCAATCATTGAGCTGTAGCAGGGAAAATATGCCTGGAGAGTGAAAAATGTACATATGGGAAGTTCAGGGATTACTTTTTAGAAAATGGCAAGGAAATAGCATTTGGTTTAAATACGTCTGGGGCAGGGGTCAACGAACCTTTTCTGCAAAAGGCGAGATAGTAAATATTTCGGCTTTGTGGGTCATAGAGTCTCTGTCTAGTAGCAACCAGTCAGCTCTGCCATTGTGGTGTGAAAGTAGCCATAGGCAATATAGCAACAAACGGGCATGGCTGTGTTCTAATAACATTTTATTTATAAAACAAAAGTGATGAGCTGGGTGTGGCCTGTAGCCTACAATTTGCTGACTCCAGATATGATTAATGGGCTACAATTGGAGGCTGGGTACAGGGTGCTTAATGCCAAGCCATGGAGCAATAACTCACTAAACAGGTGATACGGAGCCAGGACAAGTTTTGGGGGAAAAAAGGTATGTAATAAAGTGGTCTTTTAGTATGAATAATCTGGTAGCATTTTTTTCTGAACTGAATTAAAAGAGACTGGAAGGCACAGAGAGGACCAGTTAAGAGTCCTAATGGTTCATTTGGCTAGGTTATTTCATCCAGCTATTTGATCAAACACTAGCCTACTTGCTACTGTGAAAGTATTTCGTACATGGGATTTAGATTTACAATGAACAAAAGAGATTGCCTCAGCAATGTGGGCAAGCCCCTTATCCAATCAGTTGGAGGTTTTAAAACCAGAGCCGATGGTTTCAGAGATCAGAAGAATTTCTGCCTCAACTTAAGTGTTGGCTCTTATGGGAATTTCCAGCTAGTGAGCTTCCCCTGGAGAGCTCACCCTTATCGGAGTTTCCAGCCTATGGCCAGCACCCTAAGGAGATCAGATTTATCAGCTTCCATGGCTGTATGAGCCAATTCTGAATAATAAATCTCTTTAGGAAAAAAAAAATATATATATATACACATACATATATCTATCCTGTTGGTTCTGTATCTCTGAAGATTCTGATTATTAGAGGAGTCAATTGTAGTACTCTAGTAAGACATGGTCAAGAGTCTGACCTAAAAAAGGCTGAAAGTGAAGAGATGAAGGAAATTGCTCGGTTACTGCTGATGTTTTCATTCTGGCTATGAGAAAATACTATGGGGATGAATAGGGAAGAGGTAGAGGCATGAGGAGGAGAATAGCTTTGGTGTTGTTAGGAAACGGCCAGTGGAATTTTGCACATGTCCACTCTATGGGATTGGAAGTATATACAGTGGCAAATCAATAGAGGAGGGAAAATTTGGGGCTCAGTGAGGGGTGGGTACTATTAACCCAGACTTGGGTGAAAGGCTGAGAGAATGGAAAGAGGGAAGGCACTGGGCCAAGGACAATCCTTGGAGACAGTCAGTATGTGACTCACGATAACAAAGGGCCACACAAAGCAGCAGAGAGAGCGTTTCATCAGTGAAAGGTGAGATTGCCCAAACAAATCCATCTCCAGAAAGCAAACAAAAAACAAATATTCTATATCGGATTATCAAAAAAAGCAACTAAAAACATGTCTATACCATAGCACATCACCCAGAAATTAAATAATGAAATTAACCAGAGTGAGTCTGGCCTTAGGGTTGGTGTGCCCCATTCTATTCAAGAACCTGCATCACAGGCAGCGGGGCATAGAAAAGAGAGAGACCTATTTGCTTTCTTTATCCTAGGCAGGCTCGCATACTTCAAATGACCTGAAAAAAATTCAATATTCTGTTCATTTGTTAGAGTCTCTCTCTACGACTCCACTGATATTTGATTTATCAATGCAGCAAGGGCCAGCTTGGGGCAGTCTTTGCATTTGCTTGGATGCCCTGATGCCAGAGCCTATTATCAGGGCTGAAGGCCCTTATTTCCATAGAAAACAACGGCTTGTGGTTCACCCCACTCTGCTGGCACATGCTAGGGGAGGTGACCGGCAATAACAGGAAGGCTGAGAGTTCACTGCACCCCGGCTGCCCTCGGTTAAAGCCTGTTTGCTCTGCCTTGTCATGCAGCTGCCTTTGCAGTCCCAGGAACTGGGGCCGTGTCTGCCCTCCAGGACGAGGCTCGAAATCCCCTTCGGCCCTAAGTGAAATCTGGAGGGAAAAGTCCAGCTAGTAGAGGGTTGGCAAAGGCTGCTTTCACTGGGAATTTTACTTCCCACTCTTTGAGTCCAAAGCATGTGACTCCAGATTTGCATGGTTAGGCCAGCAGAGAAATTAGCGAGGGGAGCCTCACTACAATCCCGCACCCCCTTTCCTGGACCGGGCCCAATTTGTTCTCACCTGCTGGTTTCTGCACTCTTCCCAGGTGCTATTGAATTTAAACTACTGTTTGTTAGTTTCTCTGATTTCTCTTTGTGGAAAGATTTACTGTCCTGCCTTTCTTTGGAGAAAAATAAAAACTTCCGAGGCTTCTTTGGGGACTTGACAATCAGGAAATAGAAAATTGTCTTTCAAAGCTGGAGCTAATGAGAGATCATCGTGTAATAGATAGGATCTAAGGCTGGGTGGCTGTGGAGAGAAGGGATGGAGGAGACAGGCAGGCCACCTGCTGCTGTTCTCTGTCACCAGAAAAACTTCAACTCTGCGATCTGACGGGAGGTTTGCAGCCTCGACCACACCACGGCCCACGTGAAAAGCAGCGGTTATCCGTTCAGCTAACCACGCATCGGATCGTCACAAAGTCATCTGGATTCCGGATAAGAAGTCATTTGTTATTTCTCTAGGATGACTTTCACAGACTTTTCCTGTGACTACACTTCAGATTTTAGCAGCACTACCCCGTGTTGCAGGTGTAAAAGCTTCCAGGACTTGGGCTCCTCATCATCTGCCATTCGCGCCTCCCCGAGCTCCGAAGCCTCACTGGATAACGTCGGTGCCCTCCGGCGTCCGGCTGAGCTCACCCGCCCGGAGGCAGCAGGAGGAGATCGGAGGGCAGGATGTGAGACGGATCAGGCTACCTGTTCCTCAGCCCCTTCCACTTGCCCCCTGCCCTGCCCAGGTGTGGCTAGTGGCTGCGTTGCTGCCTGATGGCCCCTCTTGCTGGGCTCCAGCTTTTGAGGACTCTAGCCCCAGGGTCCCCCCCTTCACCCCTTCAGGGCCAGGGGTCTAATGACGTCATGCTGCTGCCCCTCCTGGGTGCTTCCCCACCCCTGTAGGCTCCTTCACATCCGCCCATACCCCTGGAAGTGGTTCCTTTATTAACCATTTGTAGCATAATAGAAAGGTGAGTAGGGAAATAACTATGTCCATCCCAGTCAAAATTTTAACAGCTATGTTGGAAACTTGATAGGCTGATTTTGAATTTCATATGGAAGAAAAAACATTCAAGCTAGGAGAAATTGGGGCCAGGGGAGGTGGGAAGCAGGGGAAAGCAAAAGCAATGACAACTCAACTTATCAGATATTAAAAGGAAATATAGAGACTTCCACAAAAGTGGCGGAATAGGAAAGGTCGCAGTCACTCCTGCTCCAAAGAACAGGTCGAGAAGGGACAGAAAACAGATCGGGAGAGTGATTCCAGGGTGTAAGTGACCTGGGAAGGTCTTCTATACCACATAGGGAGGCCCTGGTGGAAAGAGCTAAAGAATTGAGACTCAGAGAACTGGAGACCTGCTGCTAGTGCGGACAGCCCAGCCCATCCACTTCCAGACGGAAGCCCGGCGCCCTCAGGAGTGCACCGACAGGGAGACCGGGACAAGGAAGCAAGCCAAGCCACATTCCTTGAGTGCGCCACACCCATGCACGCCACCCCTGCATTGCAACCCACAAACTTCCCCCACACCCCTTGCACCTGAACCCTGTCACCCGCCCCCCACTGTTCCAGGCACCCCTACCCCACACCCCCTACCTGCACAAGCGCAGTCTCCCCCTGCCCCTCCCAACACCTGCACTCCTGAAGCCGAGCTCCTGACCCCCCTCCCCCACCCCGTGCAGGTAGTCACCTGGGCATCCGGTATGCAGGTGCTCACCTTTACCTGGTCCATACAGTAGCTTACCTGGCCTCCATGAGCTCCGTACACATGCATACCAGGGCCCTGCCCCCCAGATCCACACACTGGTCCAGCCACATACCCCCTGCCGTGCACCCACATATTCATGCATGGACCTACTGACCCCTGCACCCTACCCCACTGCTCCACACACATGCACAGCCATGCCCCACCCCACAGCAATACTGCCCTTCTCCCACACCTGACAGGTGCTGTTGGGCACATTTGTGCCACATAGCCTCTGCCCTGCACAAGCGGACGCCTCTACCCCACCCCCACCCCATGCCAGGGCCCTACCCACCCATCATCACCCATCCCTGACACATGTCCCACAAACTCCGTGACCTGTTCCCTACCCCTACACACTCACACATCTGCATCATGGCCCCCCTGGACCCTTCCCCCTGTGCAAGGACACAACTGAGCCTCAACCTCCCTGTGCCCCAACTTCTGAACTCGGTACCCTGCATGCTAATACCCACAACCCACACGCTTCATGCGCCCGCCCACATACTAGCTCCGGCACATCCACTCAGCCCTGCCCTGTCCTCCTGCTGCACCAGACCTCTGTGTCCCCATGCCACACCCTGTTCCTACACTCCAAGGACTGCCTGAGCTGTACCTCATCCCCATGGCCCCTGCACCACACATCCACAACCCTGAGACCCACACCCCACGCTTACAGACACCAGTGTAGAGTCCTCGACCTGTGCAAATACCTGCACCACTATCCATCACCACACTACTGTGCTCCTCCCCATGCCCCGCATCCTGCTCCATACCTGTCCTACAAATATAAAGCTTTAAACTACTAAAGGAAATCAACTTCCAAAGTAGCCCTGTCAAGATATTTACATGCCACAAAGACAACATAAGATCACTAATCATATGAAGATGTAGACAGATACTGCCCAGTCTAATGACAAAATTAAAACACTGGAGGAGACACATACTTTGGAACAACTAATCAAAGATATTCATACAACTTGGCTAAATAAAATCAGTGAGATGGCTGATGACATAAAGGAGATCAAGAAGACACTAGAAGAGCATCAAGAGGGATTTGAAAGAATAAAAAGAAAAATAGCAGATATAAGAGAGATTAAAGATGCTGTGGACCAAATAAAAAATATACTGGAGGGTGCATGGGTAGTTCAGTGATAGAATGCTCACCTTCCATGGGGGAAACCCAGGTTCAATTCCTAGAACATGCACCCCCCCAAAAACAAACAAGTAAAAAATATATGAGAGACACAAAACAGCAGATTTGAAGAAGCAGAGGAAAGAATAAGTGAACTAGAGGACAGGACAACTGATTTTGAACACACAAAAGAGCAAATGACAAAAAAGAGAAAAATTTGAATTGGATCTCAGGGAAATGATGGACAAAACAAAGAGCACAAATATAAGAATCATTGGTGTCCCAGCAGGAGAAGAGAAGAGTAAAGGGCTAGGAAGATTAGTGGAGGATATAATGAGGGAAAACTTCCCAATCTTTGTAAAAGACTTAAATATGCAAATCAAAGAAGCCCAATGAACTCCAAATAAAATAAATCCAAATAAGTCTACCCCAAGGCACATACTAATCAGTCTGTCAAATGTTAAGAGAAGCAGAAAATGCTGAAAGTGGCAGGAGAAAAACAATCCACTACATACAAGGAAACTACATAAGACTGAGCTTGAACTCAACTGGCACTATGAAGGCAAGAAAGCAGTGGTATGATATATTTGAGATCCTAAAAGAGAAAGACATCCAGCCAAGAATTCTGTACCCAGCCAAACTGCCCTTCAAAACTGGGGGAGAGATTAAAATTTTCACAGATAAACAAAGACTGAGAGAATATGTCACCAAGAGACCAACTCTATAAGAAATGCTAAAGGGAGTTCTGTTAGCCAAAAAAAATAAATAAAAGACAGGAGAGGGGGGCCTGGAGGAGTTGCGCAGAATTGAAGAGTGCCAGTAAGAATAACTAAAAGGATGAAAAGAAAGAAAAGAAAAAAAAAAAACATATAGATCTGACAAATGAAATCCCAAGCATAAACGGTGGATTCAAGAAATGCCTTTACAGTAATAACTTTGAATGTTAACCAACTAAATAAACCAATTAAAAGCCACAGATTGGCAGAATGGATTAAGAAATAAAATCCAGCTATATGCTGCTTATAAGAGACTCATCTTAAGCATAAGGATACAAATAGATTGAAAGTGAAAAGATGGAAAAAGATGTTCCATGTAGTCTGTAACCAAAAGAAAACAGGAATAGCTATACTAATATCAGACAAAATAAACTTTAAATTTAAAGACTCATTAGAGAAAAAGAAGAACACTATATATTAGTAAAAGTGACAATTAACCAAGAAGAAATAACAATCATAAAAGTCTATGCTCCCAATCAAGGAACTCCAAAGTATATGAGACAGACGTTGGCAAAACGGAAGGAAGCAATAGACATTCAACAATAATAGTAGAACACTACAATATACCACTTTCCTCCATAGACAGAACAACCAGACAGAGAATCAACAAGGAAATAGAGAGCTTAAACAATTTGACAAAGGAATTGGATCTAACAGCCATATATAGGTCGTTACACCCCAGAACACTAGGATATACATTCTTCTCTAGTGCTCATGAAACATTCTCCAGGATAGATCATATGCTGAGGCACAAAACAGGTCTTTATAAATTTAAAAACACTGAAATTATTCAAAGCACTTTCTCTGGTCACAGTGAAGTGAAGCTGGAAATCAATAACCACCAAAGAACAAGAACTTTCACAAATTCATGGAGATTAAATAACGCTCTTAAACAATACATAGGTCAAAGAAGATATTGATCGAGAAATCATTAGTTGTCTAGAGACAAATGAGAATATAAGAATATCAGAACTTTGGGATGAGGCAAAGGCTGTGCTGAGAGGGAAATTTATTGCCCTAAATACCTATATTAAAAAAGAAGTAAGAGCAAAAATTGAGGACTTAAATGTTCACCTGGAGAAACTTGAGAAAGAACAGAAAACTAACCCTAAAATAAATAGAAGAGAAAGAATAAAGATCAAAACAGAGTTAAATGAAAGGGAGTACAAAAGAATAATAGAAAGAATCAATAAAACCAAAATTTGGCTCTTTGAGAAAATCAATAAAATTGATGGGCCACTAGTAAGGCTGACAAAGAAAAAAAGAGAGAGGATGCAAATAAACACAATCAGAAATGAGAGGGGGGTCATTACTACACACCCTGAAGAAGTAAAAAAAAATCATAAGAGAATACTATGGAATACTATACACCAACAAACTAGACAACTTAGAAGAAGAGGACAAATTCCTGGAAACACACAAACAAACTACATTGACTCAAGAAGAAATAGAAGATCTCAAGCCAATTACAAGTAAAGAGATTCAAATAGTCATCAAAAATCTTCCTACAAAGAAAAGCCCAGGGCCAGATGGCTTCATGGGTAAATTTTTTCAAACATTCCAAATAAAGCTAACACCAATCCTGCTCAAACTTTTCAAAAGATTTAATGAAAAAGGAACACTACCTAACTCATTTTATGAAGCTAACATCACTTTAATACCAAAACTGGGTAAAGATGCTACAAGAAAGGAAGACTCCAGACCTATCTTCTAAATGAACATAGATGCAAAAATTCTCCACAAACTATTGGCAAATCGAATCCAACAGCACATTTAAAGAATTATACACCATGATCAAGTGGGGTTTATACCAGGAATGCAATGATGGTTCAACACAAGAAAACCAGTTAATTTTGTATAATACATCAACAAATCAAAAAGGAAAAGTCATATGATCATCTTGATAGATGCTGAAAGAGCATTTGACAAAATTCAACATTCTTTTCTGATGAAAACACTTCAAAAGGTAGGATAAATAGTACTTCCTCAACATGATAAAAGGCATATATGAAAAACCCATAGCCAGCATTGTACTCAATGGTGAGAGACTGAAAGCTTTCCCCCTAAGATTGGGAATGAGACAAGGATGTCCTCTGTCACCACTATTACTCAACATTGTACTAGAAGTTCTCGCTAGAGCAATCAGGTAGGAAAAATAAATAATACCCATCCAAATTGGAAAGGAAGAAGTTAAACTTTCATTATTTGCAGATGACTTGATACTATACTTGGAATATCCTGAGAAATCTACAACAAAGTTATTTGAGCTAATAAACAAATTCAGCCAGTTGGCAGGCTATAAAATTAATGTGCATAAATTAGTAATGTTTCTATACACAAGCAATGACCTAATTGAGGAGTGAATTAAGGGAAAAAATCCATTCAATAAGCAACTAAAAGAATCAAGTACCTAGGAATGAACTTAACTAGGGATGTAAAGGACTTGTACATGGAAAACTACATAACACTGCTAAAATAAATCAAAGATCTAAATAGGTGGAAAAGCATTCCCTACCCATAGATAGGAAGATTAAATATGGTTAAGATGTCAATTCTACCCAAATTGATCTACAGATTCAATGCAGCACCAATCAAAATTCCAACAATCTACTTTGAAGATTTGGGAAAGCTACCAAATTTGTCTGGAAGGAAAAGAGACCCCGAATAGCTAAAAACATCCTAAAGAAGAAGAATGAAATGGAAGGATTAACACTTCCTGACTTTAAAACTTATTATAAAGTCACAATGGTCAAAACAGCATGGTACTGGCACAAAGATTGACCCATGGAGTTGAATCAAAAGTGCAGAAATAAACCACCAAATCTATGGTCAACTGATTTTTGATAAGGCCCCAAATACACTGAATGGGGACAAAAGTCTTTTCAATAAATGGGCATTGGAGAACCCTATACAAAAATTAACTCAAAGTGGATCAAACACCTAAATAGAAGAACTAGTACTTTAAAGCTTCTAGAAGAAAATGTAGGGAAACATCTTCAAGACCTAGTAATAGGAGGTAGCTTCCTAAACGTTACACCCAAAGGAACAAATAAGAAAAGAAAAAAAAATAGATAAATGGGAACTTCTCAAAATCAAATGCCTTTGCACCTCAAAAGTCTTGTCAAAAAAGGTGAAGAGGCAGCCGACTCAATGGGAGAAAATATTTGAAAATTACACATCAGATAAAGGTTTGCTGTCCTGTGTACATAAATAAATCATACAACGCAACAATTGAAGTACAAACAACCCAATTATAAAGTGGGCTGAATATATGAATAGACATTTTTTTGAAGAGCAAATATAGGTGACTGAAAAGCACATGAAGAGATGCTCATTCTCCTTAGTTATAAGGGAAATACAGTTCAAGATTACAACAAGATACCACCTCACATCTATAAGAATAGCTGCTATTAAGCAAACTGGAAACCACAAATGTTGCAGAGATTGTGGAGAAATTGGGGCACTTATGCACCGCTGATGGGAATATATAATGGTACAAATGCTATGGAAGAGAGTCTGGTGCTTCCTCAGAAAACTAAATAGCAAGTTACCCTATGACCCGGCAATCCCACTACTCAGTATATACCCAGAAGAGCTGAAAGCAGTGACACAAACAGACATTTGCACATTGATGTTCATTAGCAGCACTATTCACAATTGCCAAAAGATGGAAACAACCATGTGTCCATCAACAGACAAGTGGATTAACAAAATGTGGTGTATATATATATATGATGGAATATTACTCAGCAATAAGACAAAATGATATCTTGAACCACAAAACAAGATGAATGAACCTCGAGGACATAATGCTGAGTGAAATAAGCCAGACACAAAAGGAGAGATGCTGTATGATTTCACTTTTATGACCATGGTAGGTAAAGGTAAAGTCAGAGGTTTATAATACAGAATATAGGAGACCTAGATAAACACAGCAGCTTGAGATGGGTGAACAGTTTACTGATGAGGTTGAACTTAATTATAGGGAATAGATAGAATTGAAGGCAGTTTACTTGTGGGACTGTAATATTACCATATTGAAGGTGAACATGATTGAAAGGGGTTGTATAGACTCATGTGTCCCACCAATTAACACTACAAATATAAATGAGTTCTTGCATGAACTACTGTACAAATAAATCTTGTACAAAACCTGTATAGTTTCAGGGTATAGGCAGAAAAATCTTGTTGCATGCTATGGGCTACATTTAACAGGAAAAACATCAACCATTGCACAGCAATACCAGTGGTACTAATGGGGGGAGTGACAAGAATTTGAGGGAGGTTTGGATTTTCTATTCTGTGAAGGTGTGTTTATTGGCTATCTTTCTCTTGGGAGCAATGTAATGATCTAAAATTGAGAGTATTGAGGGGCCGCTGACTTTGGACATTAGACACGAGGCCCAGTAAATGGAGGCGGCTGAAAGATGCACTGTCAGAGAAGAAGATTGGTGAATGACAGTGTAATCATGTGATTGAACATGTTACTGCTACAAAAAGGAATGAAGTTGTAAGGCGTGCAATGATGTGAGTGTACCTGTGTGATGTTTGATGAGGCAAAATAAGACAGAAACAAAAGAGCAAATATTGTATGATCTCATTTAGAAAATGCTTATAAGAAAACTGGGGCCTAGATTGTAAAGTATTACAGCAGCCACATTTAGTCTGGAGTGGTAATTGTTATTTCTGGATTTTGAGGGGCTGTTTTATATATGTATAACCTGAGAGAGAACGATGAAGCTGATTGGGTCAGGATTAAGGGAATTCAGAATACAGGGATAAGGAAGACATTACCTGCATTTTAGAACTTCACCTACTCTTTGAGACCAAAGGAGGAATGTTTTAATATGTCCAGAACCTAAATTTTCTGTTGCACATAACCTAACTCAATATGTCTGGATAGATCATTTAAACAATCCAAACACAGGGAGCTCAAAACAAGAATGAGAGCCTTTAATCCTGTATAGCTTAATGTAATGCCTCCATCCATCCCAGAGTATATTAAGCAGGTAAAAAGTATTGGGAAAATCCCTTGAGAGATGGGAGAAAAATTATGGAAATATTAAGCTTTACCACTGGGGAAATCCCAGATATTGTGCCAAACATTAGGGACACCAAAATCAATATGCCAAACCCTTGATCTTGAGACTTGGTTTTGTGAAGCTTATGTATGAAGTGGATAAGCTTGGCCTACCTATAGGTATGCCTAAGAGTCACCTATGGAGGACCTCTTTTGTTGCTCATATGTGGCCTCTCTCTTCCTCTAAGCCCAACTCTGCAAGTCAAACCATTGCTCTCCTCCCTATGTGGGACATGACATCCAGGGATATATGTCTCCCTGGAGGCATGGGAGGTGACTCCCAGGGATGAGCCTGGCTCTGGCACCATGGGATCCACAATGTCATCCTGACCAAAAGGGGGAAAAGAAGTGTAACAAATAAGGTATCAGTGGCTGAGAGAGTTCAAATAGAGTCAAGAGACTACTCTGGAGGTCACTCTTATACATGCTTTCGATAGATATTGCTACCTATTATAACTTGCCAAACTCCAACCAAAACCATTCCTGACAATCCTAAAGAATACCTAGGGCACTATATAAAATTCTACGAAGTTTCCATGCATTAGGGTAACTTTTCAAAATCTACAACCTCCAAATGGGTCCCTGGACCAGAGAAGTCCTGAAATGCAAAGGGACCAGCCTTTTCAGAACATCTAGTTCCCTCCCCCTAGCTTATATTATCGACAGCCCCTTCCAATATAAGAAAGTTAAAATGGTCATAGCCCAAATGCCCCTAGAGTGGGATAGGAAGATCAAAGGTGATGGTGAAGTTCTACAGAGAAGTTAGGGTTTAAACAAATGAGTATGAGTGCTGAATCACTATACTGATATTTCTTTTAGCCTCCAGGATCTTAGAGCAGCTAGAAACAAAAACCTAAAACGGTGAAACTGTAACCCATACCAAACTCCTAAAACTGTTCTACAACTAATTGTTGCTATGTACTTTGAAATTTATTACTTTTATGTATATATGTTATTTAAAGAGAAGGAGGAGAATAACAGAGAAGATAGGATTTAACAAATGAGCATGACTGCTGAATCATTATATTGATATTTCTTTTGGTCTCCATGTCTTAGAGCAACTAGAAGAAAAAATGAAAAAGTGTAGAACTGTAATACCAAACCAAACTTTAAAATTTGTCCTATAAGTACTTGCTAAAATGTACCTGGAAATTTATTGCTTTTTTGTATATTATATATATTTCACAATAAAAGAAAATAGAAAAAATAAAAGAAATATCAGTATATATGAAAAATAAACATAAAACAACACCAACTGATGCAGAGTGACACTAGTGCTCTTGATAAATCAATTACAGAGAATAGAGAGCCTAGAAATCCACACAAAGATATGGGGAAATACTAGGTGAGAGTATAATGCATGCAAACAGTAGAATTTCTAATTATTAGGGAAGATAATCATTTAATAACATTTTAGGAGTAATTGGCTAGCCGGGTCCCCAACCTCACCTATTACATGAGAACAAATTCCAGAGGAATCAAAGATTTTAATCAAAAAAGTCAAATGATAAAAATACTTGGAGAGGGGTTTGAGATGAAATGTATGATTCAGATTCCAAGAGACCTTTGGACAAACTTGTTTCTCCACATTAAAAAAAAAAACAAAGAACAAAACACTATAATTATGTAAATTTGGACCGACACTATTCCTCTTCAAATTTTGGATATTAAACCCAGAATGCAAAAGTAAAAACCCCTGTCAACTTTGTAAAGATGATGCATACTTATTACTAATAATTGAGGTAATAAAATTACAAAGGAAGAAGGAAATAAAACCAAAATTCCAGCACTCAGAAACAAATGTCATAAACATTTGGTGAACATCACTGTAGATGTCTCTTTATACCTGTGAATATAAATTGATAGACAAAAAAATGTATTACACTATCTGATTTTTATACTAATTATGCTAAGAAAAAAATAGAAGATATTTTGCCTTTAAAAAAGTACTTGGAGAATACATATTTGAATACATATCTTGGAGTGAGTATGTGTGGTACATCAAGAAAACAGAGAATAACACGGAAAGTTATATTAATTTTCATTATATAAAATATAAAAATCTGCATACTTAAAAAAAGATGACATATATAAGAAAAAAAATACTAGCAAATTCTTTAGTATTGTGGAATAGCTAGTGTGAACATTTTTCCTACTGAAAACAACTAAAAATGCTGGATAAAAATAATTTAAAGCTCTTTAAATGTATTGCTGAGCTGCATAAAAAATTAAGGAATCTGCAGAGGCCAAAAATGATATTGAAGTAGGAGTGTCTTAGTTTTCCATCTGCTAAATAAAACACCATATGATGAGTTGTCTTAAACTATGGAAATTAGTGGGGACAACCAAATCAAAAGGTCAAGCCCTCAATATTGGGGTTTGTTCATATGAAACTTATCCCTGTAAAGGACAGACTAAGCGTACTCAAAATTAGGTCTAAGAGTCACCCCCAGAGATCCTCTGTTGTTGCTCAGATGTGGCCTCTCTCTCTCAGCCAACAAAGGAAGCAAACTCAGTGCCCTCCCCCTCTCTATGTGGGACTTGAATCCCATGGGTGAAAACTTCCCTGGCAATGTGGGACAGAAATCCTAGAATGAGCTGGGACTCAGCACCAAGTGATTGAGAAAACCTTCTCTACAGAAAGGGGGAGGAGAGAAATGAGACAAAATAAAGTGTCAGTGGCTGAGAGATATCAGAGTGGAGAGGTTATCCTGGAGGTTATACTTATGCATTTTATAGATATTCCCTTTTTAGGTTAAGATTTATTAGAGAGACTAGAGGGAAGTGCCTGAAACTGTAGAGCTGTGTTCCAATAGCCATGTTTCTTAAAGATGAATGCATTATGATACAACTTTCACAATGTGACTATGTGAATGTGAAAACCTTGTGTCTGATGCTCCTTTTAGCTATGATATTGACAGATGAGTAAAAAATATGGATTAAAAATAAATAATAGGGGGAACAAATGTTAAAATACATTGAATAGATTGAAATACTAGTGAACAATGAAAGGGAGTGGTAAGGGGTATAGGAAAAAAAAGGGAACAAAGGTTAAAACCTATTAAGTAGATGGAAATACTGGTTGTCAATGAGAGGGAGGGGTAAGGAGTATGGTATGTGTGAGGTTTTTCTTTTTATTTCTTTTTCTGGAGTGATGCAAATGTTCTAAAAAATGATCATGGTGATGAATGTACTACTATGTGATGATATTGTGAGTCATTGTTTGTACACCATACATGGAATGCTTGTATATTAAGAATGTTCATGTTTGTATGCTGTTTCAGTTTGATAATACAAAATAAATTAAACTGAAAAAATAGATACAAGAGCTCAATGAAAATACAGAGAGGCAAAGAAGACGAACGGACAGAAGTCAGAAAAGGGGCGAGGGCATATGATCATGAAGAGCAAAGCAGAAGTAGCAGAGAGATTTTCTGAAATGACTTTCTCCAATGACTTTTCACATTGAGTACAGGGACAATTTATACATACCCTCTTCCACACAAAGTGTGGCATATCCATACAATGGAATATTATTCAGTTATAAATTGGAATGAAGTTGTGATCCATGTTATAACATGGGTGAACCTTGAAGACATGAAGCTAAGTGAAATAAACCAGACACAAAAAGATGAATATTGTAGGATTCCACCTATATGAAAATATCTAGAACAATCAAATTCATAGCAGTAGAAAGTAAATTAAAGATTAGCAGGGCTGGGGGGTGGAAGGAGTGGAGAGTTATTGCTCAATAGATGCAGACTTTCTGTTTGGATGATGGAAAAGTTTTGGTGATGGAAGGTGGTTATGACATTGAGTAAGGGATATACTGTGGTTCCAAACTTGCCTACATAACTTGTATTTAATATTTTCTCTCCCTGTGAATTTTCTCAAATTGCTATGGGTTGAATTGTGTTCCTCCAAAAAATAAAAAAATGTTGATGTCCTACTGCCTAGTACTCAGAATATGAGATTATTTGGAAATAGGGTCATTGCAGATGAAGTTAGTTAAAATGAGGTCATGCATAGGCAGACACAGGGAGAAGGTCAATGAGACAACAGAGGCAGAGGCTGAAGCGCTGCAGTTGTGAGCCAAGGAACACCAAGGATTTCCAGGAGCCACCGGGAGCTAGGAAGAGGCAACGAAAGCTTCTCCCCTACGGGTTTCAGAGGGAGTCTGGTTCTGCCAACACCTCGATTTTGGACTTCCAGCCTCCAGAATTGTGAGAGAATACATATCTGTTGTTTTAAACAAAAAACAATGGAAATTTGTTGGCTTATGATATTGAGACTAAGTGAAAAGCAAAATCGAGGCATCACCAAGGACATGCGTTCTCCTAGTGTTCTGGGGCTGGCTGCTGGCGATCCTTGCTACTTGACTTTTATGTCATTTGGCAATGTACAGGGTGATGGCTTTCCCTTTCTCCCCACAGTTCTGTTGACTTCCAACTTCTTCCAGTGGCCTTCTCTTGCTACGTCTGAATATCATTCTGCTTATGAAGGACTCTAGCAATCTAATCCCAACCTGATTTCTTTTACTTAACTGAAGTAAAATTTTCAAGAGATCCCATTTACAGGAGTTTATGACCACCAGATGCAGATCAAGATCAAGAACATGTCCAAACTGGGGTCTCCAATTCAATCTACCACAAGGACCCTGTGAGATAAGTGAGCGCTGTAACAGCTTCCCCTGAGGGTGTCTGCCGTATCTGGTGACAGTGATCTTCTCTTCTTGGTGGCTTTGCAGGCTGAAGGGGGTGAGAAATCTTGCATAGGATATGACTCCCAGTGATGAGCCTGGCTCTGGCACCATGGGATCAGTAATGCCATCCTGACCAAAAGGGGGAAAAGATGTGTAACAAGTAAGGTAACAGTGGCCGAGAGAGTTCAAATAGAGTCTAGAGACTACTCTGGAGGAAACTCTTTCACAAGCTTCAGTTAGACATTGCTACCTATCATAGATTGCCAACCCCCAACCAAAACCATTTCTGCCAATCCTAAAGAACACCTAGGGTGTTATATAAGATTTTACAAAGGTTCCAAGCACTAGGGTAACTTTCCAGAAACCTACAACCTCCAGTTGGGTCCCTGGACCAGAAAAGTCCTGAAGTGCAGAGGTGCCAGCCTCTCCAGAACATTATCTAGTTCCATCTCCTTATCCCATATTGTCAACAGCCCCTTCCAACATGAAAAAGTTAGAATGGGCATAGCCCAAATACCTCTAAAGAGCGGGAGAAAGATCAAAGGTGATAGTGGCGTTGTATAGAGAGGGTAGGGTTTAACAAATGAGTATGAGTGCTGAATCATTATATTGATATCTCTTTTAGTCTCCAATATTTTAGAGCAGCTAGAAGTCAAAACCTAAAATTGCGAAATTGTAATCCATACCAAACTCTGAAATCTGTCTTATACCTAATTGTTGTGGTGTGCTTTGAAATTTATTGCTTTTTTGTTTATATATGTTATTTTTCACAAAAAAGAATAAAAAGTAGATTGTGATGATAAATGCGCAGCTATATGATAATATTGTGAACCGCTGATTGTACACTTTGGATGATTACATGGTATGTGAATACGTATCAAAAGAAAAAAGTACAGGGACCCTGACTGGAGGGTGAATGAGAAAATAAGCCCTGCTGCATAGAAAGGGAGACTAAGAAATCTTCCCTTTTATGACTCTGCCACTGGTGGATGAGAAAAAAGTTTCTTTTGAGGATTTGCCAGCCCTCACGAGGCTTTGCAGCCAGAATTCTCAATACCAGACATAGTCCAAAAAGCTTCAACCTGGCAGTAGCCTCAGGCAACTGGCAGAAGCAAATGAAGACCCTCTCTGAGGGCAAGGAAATTCAACTCATCTGAAAGAATTTTCAAAGACAATGAGTTTATAGAAAAATTAAGGACACAAGACACCAGAGACAAGAGTCAGCAGATTCAAATTTGCAAAGTCTTTAGATATCAGAGTTATAAGACATAGACAATAAAATATTTAATGTTATAGGTAAATATAAGAGAAGCTTGGAAATATTAGGAACAAAAGACTATTAGAAGCAACCAAGGAGATGTAGAAAAGAGACAAACAAACTTCTGAAAATGAAACATATAATAATTACTGTCAGCTACTCAGTGGCTAGGTTAAAAAGATTAGTCATATCTGGAGGGAAATTAGTGTCTGGAAGATAGGTTGGAAGAAATTATCCAGAGTGCTACTTAGAGTGACAAAGAGAAATTTTAAATGCACTGTTAAGAGACATAGAAGATAGACAAGGTCTTATACATATGTAATAGGTGTTTCAAGAGGTAATAGAACAGAGAAGCACTGAAGAAATAATGGCCAGAAATTTGGAAATATACTGAAGGTTAAGTTCATGTGTCAACTTGGGCATTTGTTTGGCCTGTTACTGTAAGGGTGGTTCCTGGATTTAAGTCATTAGTCATTAAAATGATTATATCGACAATCAACAAAGGAGTCTGCCTTCAGCATTGAGAGACATCTCATCCAACCAGTTGAAGGCCTTAAAGGAAGAATTTCTTTCTGTACTCCAGACACCCAACTTCTCCTGGGGAACTCGCCGAAACCCTCATTGGAGTGTCCATCTTGCAACCTACCCTGTCAAATTTGGACTCACCAATCCCCACGGTTGTGTGGGGCAAGTCCTATAATAAATCTCTTTATTTTTACATATATATATATATATATATATATATATATATATATATATATATATATATATATAATATATACAATTCCATTTACATATATATAATGTATTTAATTTATACATATATATTATATATATATATCTTATCAGTTCTGATTCTCTGGAGAACCCCAACTAATACACCAAAGCTCAAATTCAAGAAATATATTGAATCTTAGGGAGAATAAATAAAACAAAGCCACACCTGGATGTGTCATGGTGAAACCACAGCAACTCAATGATAAAGGACTCTAAAAGCTGTCAGAGAGAAAAGAGAGATTACCTCTGACAAACAGCAGTTAGAATGACAACTAATATCTCAACAGCAACAATGGAATTTGTAGAATATCATTATTATGCTGAAAGAAAATATTCAAACATAAAATCCATCTTTCAAGAATGAGAATGAAATAGAGAAAATTTGCAATCAAACAAAAAACAAAAGAATTTATGGCTAATAGATTATTACTAAAGAAAATTATGAAGATATATGCAAAATGATTCCAGAAGGTTTTGAGATAAAGTAGAAATAATGAGCAAATATAGGATAAATTTAAAGGAAAAGAAAATTGTATAAAACATTGATAACAATGTCTGATTTGATCCCAAGGAAGAGTCTCATTTGATCCCAAGAAAGGGTAGGAGGGGGTCTCCAGATGTAATCAAGATGGAATTACTACCAGCCACATAGATGATGGCCCAGATCACAGTATTTGCCTTGGGGAAATAAAGGAAACAGATACTTCTTTTGCTGGGGGGTGGGGAGGGTTGGAGAATCACCCTCAAAATGTTAGTAATGACCTTTGGTGAAATTTCTGTGAGTTTTTAGTTTCTTCATATTTTTACAGAAACAGGGATGTATAAAACTAAACTTACCAGACTGCAGGATATAACAAGGGGAATTTCCTCTTCTTTAGAAAGACTAGTGTTTGTACTTCCCTAGTTGCTGGCACTGAAAATAATGTATTGTGGGCGCTTTTAATTAATATGTACACATAATATTCTTATAAGCAGAAAAAAAGCTCAGAGAAATGGCTGTGGTGGTGACATGAGTTTGTCCATTGCTCTCCCACCTTTGGGCACACAGCTCAATGGCATTTCTCAGCTTCTCTTAAGGTGAGATGTGGTGCCTAAATTCTCTCCAAAGGAACGATAGCACAGTTTGGCTATTAAAAACTCTCACACACCTTCCTCCATGCTGTTGTCCTTCAGGCGTCCTGGGAAGGTGAGTCCCTGATTCTGCACTCTCCCTACCTCCCATCCCCGGCAGCTGTGGAAACCATAGGCTGAAAGGGCCAGGCTACATCAACCTGGATTTCTGAATGACTGTGTGGAGCATCCCACTCCCTCCTCCCACCTCCACCTCAAACCTCCCCAGACTATTAAGTAAGCAGGCAGTAAATGGCTATCATGTTCTTTCTCTAATGATGTTTTGTAAAGTCCTTTTGAGATGAATCCTCAAACACTGCGTGGTGTTTCACCCATGAATGTCAGATTTACCTCATTAGTTCACTTGATCTCCTGGGTGCGAAACTGTTTGTCTTTGTATTTAGTATGAAACAGAGGTACGTCTGTAGACCCTTTTCTTTTTTTCATAGTCATGGATGGGAATGTGATCTGGAAGCTGAAACCGCTGTTCTGAAAGTACAAGTATGGCATATTATTATATTTAGAGGAAACAACAGTTTTAAAGTGACAGTTATAATGAAAACTAAAGCTAAATAATGTGTGCTGCTCTGGAATAGGTTGCAGAAATTTCAGAAGAGTTTTCTTCTACAACAAGTCTGCTGTTTGCTTGCTCTCCTTGAATTAGCTCAGCTGTTACCCAAATACATCTGAGCCATCTACACAGACTGAATAATTCTGATTCCAGAAGACTCAAGAAATATATATATGGAGTAAAGGCTCTCTAGAAGGAATGTTGCAGAGCTTTCTACATGGGACCCAGAGGGAAATGATTTAAAATTCCCCTTGACCCAACCATCGCCACCAAATCCCTACAGCTGTACTAACACTTCTCCCCATGGTGATCACTTCCATTTCCCTCCTTCCTCTCCCTCTTCCTTTATTAGTCCCTCTCTGTTCTTTTCAGTGTAAATCCTGCTGCCCTATTCTAGTCTCCACCCCCCTGTCCCCACCACCCCTGACACTTCATTCCCTCTTCACTCAATATCCTGACCTCCGTGAAAAGGTCCAGTAGGAAAGAGGCTATGAATTCTCACATAATTTTTTTGGTCCCTATCACATTGATTGAATGTATTGATCTTTCCTATGCTCTCTTCACTTTTCAGGGAGAAGGTCTCAGTTCCCCAAATGCCTTGCAGCCCTTAACAAAGTGAACTGCAAAGGTTTGGGAGAAGTTAAGGCCCAGCAATTAGGTGTGAGGCTCTGACCTCTGCTCCTATCAGTTGTAATTCTTAGTTATTAATTTTGGGGCCTAATGCTCCAGTACATTGACATAAATATATAAGAATTGACTGAAGAACCTTTATGTATACAAGTATTTACTTTCAAATATCTCTGTAATTCCATTTTCAAACAGGAATCTAATATTACAGAGGTTCATGAAAGAGCAGCCCTGTAAGGCTGGCTTGCCCTTCTTCACCTTTGAGGACCTTTGAGGACAGGTACCTTTTGTTTGCCCTGAGCATTCTCTGAAGCAAACCGAAGTGGAGCACCTGCCCAGCCCTATGATGGCCTTGGCTCTGCCCACAACCTTGCTCCACAATGAGGAATAACGGTGATGACCTAATACTACTGTTGCTGTGTCTCGCGGACCCAGGGGCCTGAGCCAGGGGTGCTGCTGGGGGGCACAAGAGCAGGCGAATATGGGATGTCTGACCCACAGTGAAGACCTGAATGTTGACACCCTCAGAGCAAGGAACCGAGAAGTCCTAGTCTCTGATGACCTGATTCATTTCATTTATTGAGGAAAATGTTAGTGAACAACCAGAAATGAGGGTTCCAGGGGCTTGTGATTCTGTTGCCCTTCCCACTTCCTCAGAACCCCGATGGCTGGCAGCCCAGCTGGTGTCTCACTCCTGGATCCTTTGCCAACCATTTCTGAGTCCTGGGTCTCTGGCAGCTCTGCCAACGTCACATTAACTCCCATCATTTTCTTTGTGACCTTTATAGTTGTCAAATGAGCTTATGGTCTTTTTTCCCTCTAGTCCTTTACCCCTGAAGTAAAATAAAGCTGCACATTAATCAACTTGGGTTCCTGGACACTTTTCTTTGAGCATCTTTTGTAGTTCTTTGCTGTCTAATATAACATGTATTTAGAAGCATGGCTGCCCTGCCCTTTCAGAATACACTGTGTTCTCAAAGCTGGCATGACATAAGCTTGTTCAGATGAAAGGGCCAGGCCTGTTCTGGTAGCTTCTGTTTGGCTTATTTGTCTTTGGTGAGATCATATTAAAGTTTCATGCATTCTGGGTGTGTAAAATTGATGTAGCATAAATTAGTTGGCTGATCTATGCATTTTTTTTTGCTCTATTGTTTGAAAATCACTGTCTCTGGGAAGGTCCCTAGTGTTTACAATTTTGCCTGTATGGATCCCAGACAAAGCTCCACTGTTAGTATTTGTCAGAAAAATGTGCATCTATGGAAAAAAAAGAGAGAGAGAGCGTTCTCTGAAAAGTCAGATGAAATGACTATTTTTACATGAATATTTTCCCCCCATCATTTCTAAAGAATGTACACCCCACAGTGATATGGGTGATCTAATGGCAGCAGTGTTAAAAATTAGAGTGACAGACAATCTCAAACTCTATAGTTATTTTCCAAAATAAACACATGAAAGCATAAACTGAAAATGTATCAAGTAGGAAGGTAATGTACTTGCCATAAATACCAAGATAATTTAGTGCAGACTGATTCTTGCCATAATTAATAAAATAGCAAATGTTCACCTTGGAATGCCTTAAATATATAAAGCTTCATGCATTTAAAATCAACAAAATATTGAAATCTTCTAATTTAATTGTGTTCTCTTTATGAAGATGAAACAAAACTTAAGGATGTTTGATATGATGAGAAATTGTTAGCTATCTTTCTTTTGTAGTTGGCTTAGGAAAATTTACACAACCCTCACATTAAAAAAACAACAGTGGTCTAAGCAAGATGGATCAGGAAGCGCGTTACAGAGGTAGCAGTATGTTAATTTTGTTGGCTCCCACTCAATCTTAGACCCATTTGTACCTTCAAATGAAAGCTACATGCTGCTTCCCTCTTCAAAGCCTTTGTACAAGTTGCTCTCTTGCTGGCCTTCTCCCACCCCCTCAGGCCTCTGCTTGCCTGCTTTGCCCATCCTCTGGGTTTCAACTTACATCACTACCTAGAAGACCTTCCCTGAGCCCCCCAAGAGCTCAGCCTCTCATCACATTCTCCTCCTAAAGGTCTGTCCTACTTACACCAAACACACTTGTGTTACGTCTTCCCTGTTGAATTATACACCCCTCCAAGGCAGGGATTATATTTGCTTGTTCGGTTCTGGATCTCTGGTATTTAGTATAGTCCCTGGTGTTACTGAATGAGTGGACCAGGCTCTTCTAATTAATTGCTATTTTTCAAACATACATGGGGTTTGGAAACAGGGTAAGAGTTGCCTAAGAATTCTCTAATGGGTGGATCTGTTGGTCTCCTTTTATTAAGTAGACTGTTCGTGAGTTATTTTCAACACAGTTGAAATATATTCTATTGTGCTGTATGCCCGATATCATACAGACCACGGAAGATATGGTGCTGAACAAGACCCAGCCCTTGCCCCCTGGAAGCAAAGTAAATAATGGACAAGTACACTGCTGGAGCTGTGTGCAAAGAATAATGCCAGCAAATTTTAACTTTAGAAGGATCACAGTGTGGGAACAAAAAGTATGGTTAGTATAAAACCTTATACTGGGATGGATTAGTAAAAAAACAGAAAATTTGCTTTTTTGTTTAAGTTGTCTTTAAAAAATAAATTATTTTTTCAGTATTGCTGGATTGAGAAATGAAAGAAGCATACTGATGGGGCGGTCAATACCAAATTCAGTTTGTCTGCAATAAGTCTCTTACCTTCAATATGACTGGAACATAAATTGCTTCATCTAAATGATGAAATTCAGGAATCTCTCCAAATATGCTACTCCAAAGTGTATAGCTGTATACTTAAAAATAGGTTATCAGATGTGGGAGAAATACTTCGATTACTAGACTAGACTCAAAATCTCCACACATTCTGAATTTGTTAAAAATAAAAAAAAGTAAAAAATGCTCTCTAACTTTTAGATACTATTAAATGGTCTGTTTTAGAGAAAGGGATCATTTTGCCCAAAAACATGGCTCTTAAAGTTGATACTAATGTATTGTCCTTCTATTCCTCCTTAAATTCAGAAAGAAGGGAGGGGAAGAAAAGCATAAATGATGAATACTGTTATTGTGCAGAGATATTAATGGTTTGGGGAGAACTCATCTCTTATATATTCCATGCTTACAGAAATCTCATGAGTCTTCAAAACACAGAGGGTTTGACAAGTTGCTTGTATGTGCAGGAAAGACTTTCCTAGTAGGGGCAGTAATGGTTGGTCATTTTCACCAATTACACCAGCAAATGTACATGCATAAACTCATTTACCTTAAATTTAGTGTGATCATCTAATGTTTCTTATACTAAAAGAAAAGCAGAGATGACAGGAATTCAGAATGAGCAAATATTTTATAAAATGTATCCATTTTCATCTTAGGTAGGTAAGATATAAGATTCTGGGAATTCTTGGCATTTGGGAAGAAAATAATGAAGCTGTGGGGTGAGAGTTGAATAAGGGCTACTAGAAAACTGTGTTTGGTCCTAATTTCTGGGGTTTTTACAAGCAGGCAGTTTAGAACAGTGTAGGGAGATGGTTTAGCGTAAGATCACAGAGTCTGGAGCTTGGAACTGCCCAAGTTTTAATCCCCAAATCAGTCCTTACTAGCAGGCTGACTGGTTCAGTTTAACACCACTCTACGTTAGTTTCTTCACTGGTAAAATGGGGTTCCTCATTGCACCACTTCCCCTAAGGTTGTTATGCACATAAAGTGCGATAATATGCACACCTTGCTTAAAACAGTACCTGGTGCTCCTGTGGGTGTGAGCAGCTTGGCCTCCCAGGCTGCGGAGCTCACCAGCCCAGATCTGAAGCAGGTGCTCCTGCCCACTAGGTTTTTTGTTGTTTTTTGCCTTTCCAGACCGCTCCTTTCTAGGGTAGGGTTAATTTACTTCAGTTGCAAGACCTGAAGCAGGAACACAAATAAACCAAGACAGTTATTATGCCCCTCGCAGAGACAAGCGAGCAGACATGTGACGGCATGAAGGTGATCAGCCCCAAGGCTGGAGTGTCCACTTAGGATTCCATGAAATCTCAAAACACAGATTCTGAGAGAGAGAGAAAGTCCTTCAGAGCTCATATATGCCAACCTTCTACCTGAGTAATAGATTCCTTTGTTATTTCCCCATCAAACAGAGTCTGGCGTCTGCTGGCTGAGGAAACCTGGTGAGGGAGGGAGTGAAAAGAGGAAGGAGACCTCGGCTTTAGCTGGGCAAGTCACTTCACCCCTCACATGGAGAATAAGGGATTTGATTTAAATCATCCCCAAAGTTCCTCATGGGGGGCCTGCTAATATTCCAAGACTCAAGGAATTCATAACATTAAAGGAGAGCCTCTGTCATCACTGGAAGCTCTGACCATTGGAAAGCTTTTCCACATACACTCTATTCTTATCTATTTGCCGTATCGCTATTTTCAAGAGACACAGAACATGTTCATCATCTTTTCCATATGAATCCTTCACAGATTTGAAGACAGCTCTCCTGTCCTCTGTGGGTCCTCCCTCCCTCTGAACATTGTCAGACAGGTAGTATCTCTTCCCACCCATACCCTCCAGTCAGTGCAGTGTGGGCCCACTGCTGAGTGAAACTTCTGACGGTGGTTGCTGCCTAGCATCATGCAGCCTACCGCAAAGAACCACGTATCCAAATCCACAAAGCTATCAAATTCAGGGCCCACTAGTACAGCTGCCAACACCATACACAGGCAAGGCCAAGTATCTCATTTCTGAGGTTTAGGAACAGCCCAAATTCCCAAGCAATCCTTAAGCCAATGGGATATAATTCTTGGGACTGGATCGATGGTTGCAATTCTGCAGAACATCTGAGGCTGCAGGAGGGCTGACTTGTTCCCCATGAATAGACCATTAGTGCTCTTTGTCATCTGCACTCACTGGGATTCTCCTCAAAATAGGAGGAGTGTGTTTACTGTGGAGGATGAAAACTGTGGTTTATTAGCTTAGATAGTTGTACATTTCTGGTTGCCTCTATCTATCTCTCTACTATTCTACTCAGAGCTTTAAAGTCTTCTGAAAGTTCACATCTTGTCTTGACTCTGCAAAGGAGAGTGGAGGAAAGGGAGCTTTGCTAGACTTTGTCCTCAACATGAAAGTGAAAGGAGCTCCCCCCTAAATGCCAGGGTGGTAGTGACCACAGGGGTCCTCAGACTGAAAGGACTCCAAGGGAGATGTGTGATTTGTTGCTTTTCAATTGTCCATTAGTAGAGTTTCAACTGTTACAGGCCAGATGTAAGAGAAAATGCAAATATTCCCATAAAGGGTAACACTTGGCTGTTACCATGTACCTAAAGGACTCAAAGGAGGCTGAATGATAGGGAAGAGAGGGCACCAGGACTGCAGGAACCCTCAGAATGATGGAGCTTATCAAAGCCAAATGTTGCTTCCCTCATGCTTTGGCTGGGGTGTGCCCAGAGAATGGTCATCCTCCATCATTTTCCTACCTGAACAGGTCATTTGGTCTCTGCCGGCATATGTCGCATTCCCTCAAGCTATTAACATCCTCATGCTTACCAGTGTCCTTGAGCTGCCCCTCTTCTTACATAAGCATGCTCTCTGTTGGCTCACCAGACAGAAGTTGTTCAGTCTCTCTGGAGAGTATGAACAAAGCTATCACAACATATCAAAAAACTCCCTTTCCAGGCCGAATCATGAGCTATAAGAGCCTGAGAGACAATTCTCCTCAGTGACTGCCGGGATAAAGGAACTAATCTTTGAAAAAAAATGGGTGGTAAATTTGCGGACTTGGTGAATACAGAATATTTCCTATAATATCTTGGGACCCCAGGAGTTATTAAGGAAGCCTGGATACTTCTTGATGAGGTCCTTTCACCTCTCAGAGGCCTTCACTATTCATTTCATAAAGTGAGACGTAACATTTAATCTAATGTTAGGCAGTAAATGTTCTGCAGAAAACATATGGAGTGACTTCGAGGACATTTTGGCTGACTTTCTTCTAAAGATTTTTTTAAAAATCACTTTTTTTCCTCTCTAGGTCAGCGATCCTTTATATTTGGGAGACACTGTGGAAGGAGTAGAGGGTAATGGATACAGGCTATAATTCAGGAGAGTGACACACGTAAGGTCAGGCAGGACAGAATGATGTGTGAGATCACGTTAGAAATATCACCAGATTCCTCTGGGAGTTATAAAGGTGCCTTAATTCCTGTCCTTGCCAAACATCCTGTAATAGTATGACAAGATTTTATTTATTATCACAGTCAAATTAGACTCCTATGTCCAGGGCAGGCCACAGGTGTGGGACGTCAGTCACTGCTCTCATAACCATCAGAAAAGCTCCTGTTGGGTCATTTAGGAAAGGGAAGGGGGGGAGGGATTCCCGGTGAGACTTTCCAAAGAAAATGTCATTTTCTTCAGGTTGGAGGAGCACCTGTTTGCTTTTATTAAGCACTTACATGGTTTTGCAATAAAAAGGCCAAGTATCTGTGCCCAGTACAAGGAAAGGAAAGAAAAATCCTATTTCTGGATGGGTTGGGTATTTTAATTATGAGATCTAGACTTTTGTTGCTTAATTCTGATTTATTTTAACAGAGAATGCTTTTCACATATTCAGCTTTGAAAGGAAATCACTACAAAAGATGTAAATAGACATTTCTATATATTAATACATTATTACACATGGCTATATTTGCCTTTATATATGCTATTAAGTATCTTAAATTAAATGTACATGTTATTAAATATTTATGGTCAATCTTCTGATTTTGATGCTAAGATGGATCTATTCCACCAGAAACTAGCCATGTCTGTGTGTGGGCAAACAGGATCTGGGAAGAAAGATACAGAATGCACACATATGTGAGGACCCAGTTCTGCTCTAAAAAAAATAATCCACCAGAACTTGTTTCAATCTGCTTGATTTATTTTATTAAAGTTTATTATCATAACTTTTGTATCTGACCATCAATCACACTTAGATTTATACATATAATATTGTGATTAGATAGTTTCTCATCAGAGAATCATCTTTAAGATAAATTTTAGTAAACCATAGTTAGAAAATAAGGAGAAAATACAAAGTTTTTAGAAATAGGTTGGTGGTCCAAATATAACGTGGGCTAAAAATGCCAAGAGAAGAATGGAAAGTCTCAACGTTGAAAAGATGTCAAAAGAAAAAAGTTAACATAATAGAGACTTACTAACATACTTTAAAAGGCCGTTGTAAAAGAAAAATTGGGTAATCTGCTCTGAAGAGAAACTCCCCAAAATTGGCTTCCAATTCCATCATTGGAATGGCTATAAAAATATGAATATCTCAAAGTAAGAAGACTGTAATAATGTAGAGCTGTGTAAACACAGAGAATGGTGGTTATATTAAATGTGAGGAGACGATACATGGGCTTTTTTAACAATTTTGTCCAATGATGGGGTTTCAAAGTGAACAATTTAGGAACAAGATATCATTTTAAGGTTTTCTGAAAGAAACCAAGATGGCTTTTAAGTTCCTGTCTCTTGGAGATGCCTAAAAAGGGAGGACGTTGTGGCAGTTAAATATGGCACGCAAATAAAATTATCTGAATAGGAGACAAGGAGGTTTCCACAGCCAAATCCCCATTAGGTGATACATTGGATTTTTGTTCTAATGCAAATCCAGTCCTACCCCAGTCCTAGTTTTAACCCTTTTAAGCCCATGTGGGAATAATGAACTTTTATTGCTTAAGGTTCCATTATTTTCATTTTAAGGAAAGAGATTTGTATACAATTTTGAAATGCCATCCAGTCTCTGTGGTCTTTTGGCAACACTGCCTATTTTGTGCAACAGTAGCTCTTAGAGCAAAATGATTTAACTGTTTGGCCCTAGGATGCGTTTTAAGAACACTCATGCCTGGCAAGGGCATCTAACAACTACCATTTAGTAATTCACCAGACAAAAACAAGTCCCAATTCACTGCCAGCTACAATTCCTGGGTCTCAAAAAATTTTAATAGTTAATATGAAGGTAAAAGAAAATGACTGCCACGTGTTTTGGTTTTTCAATTAAATTAGAAATTTACACACCAGGACCTAGTCTTTCCAAATGTCACATAGTTCTCCCAAAATGTAGTCATAAAACTGTACCATGAAAATGTGCTTCTTGTTCTTTATGCTTACCTTTAAAAGAGAGTTTATTTGGTAAGTTAAAATGTAAAACTGATATATATCATAGCCTAAATGATTTAGTTTCTAACTAGGAAATTCAGATCTACATTGGATTATGATATTTTAAAATAGAATGAATTGCCTAGGAACTAATCATTTATGGCTAAACTAACATTTTAAAATCATTAACAAGTCTTGTTTTTACATAAATAGTATGGTAACAACTAAGAGTTTTGGAGCAACTTGGTATAAATAATTGTATTTTTTAGATTTATCAGAAAATTTTGATAGGAATTATTTAAATGCCTGCTTCATATAAACACTAGGTGTTTTATATACTTTGTTAAAATATTATAAAATGTTAACAAAAAGGACATATAGGCACATACAATTAGATTGCTTCCCTTATTTAAAAAGTACTTTAAATATTTTATTGGAAAAATAAAACAGACTTGTTAGCAGCAGGTGTTTGCTTTCAGGCAACCCAGTGGTCACTTAGTTGTCTGTGTGTGCTTGCCAACGTCTCCACACTGACAATAGAGAAGGGGGACAGAAAGCTACCCTGGGTTTTGTCTAGGGCCTGCATGGAACATCCTCTCAAGGGCACTGGGTTATATCAGATGGTGTCGCGTTGGCCTTTTACCTGCTAATTCAAATGAACATGCTGTTTGCTCAGAAACACAAAATTAACCTTCAACATCTGACCAAGAATTAAAGGTCACTGTTATCATTTCATCTATATTTGGCTAAAGGAATACCATGGATTTTAAAACCCAACAGACACCACGCCACGTTGTTGAAGGGGCAGTAATGAAGGAAACATCTCCAACAGAAAATGAACTGTTCCTCGCATGGACACTTACCTCTCTCTTGACTGTTTTGTGTCTTCCCCAGTGCAGCTGCAGTCCTTCTCTTCAGGCCTGCTCAGAACTGAGCAGAGGGAGAGCTGGCTGCTCACCTGCGGGAGCCCAGCGTGGAGGCTCTGCTTGCCTCTGGGCTCCTGGCCCTCCTGCTTGGGGGTGTCCTTCAGCTCCTGCCGACAGCTGCTCTGGGCGCTGACTGCTCCTTCCTGTCTGGACCTCCCTGCCTTCCTCTGCCCCTGGGAGTTGGTGTCATCTTCACTTTCCTTTAGTCGCTAGGCTTTTCCCCTGTGGCTGCTGCTGGGCCCCAAGTTTCCAGAGTGCTTACTTACCACCTGGTGTGTCTAAACTAACTGACTGCATTTAAATTTTGTTTCTGAAAAGCCAAAGCCCTTCCAAACCCACTTTAAGAACAGATACTTAGAATTAACTGCTTTCCCAAACAAAACAATCTTGCTTTGTTGTTTGGCTGCTCTCTGCTTAAGTGTGGAAATGTTCTTCACCTTTCTTGATTTTGAAAATTTGTTTTCAAGGAAATAACAATTGCAATTGGAGGGCAAAAGGCACATTTGAGCAACACATAAGAGAACTATTTATTCCCACATTGGCTATGGATAACACTGTTCCCCAATGTCTCTAAACAGGGCCTGGTTCACAGTTCTAATTAATTAAGTTTATTAACTTGGAGCTGAAAGGAGGTGGCATCTCAACCAAGGAAATAAAAAGCAGTGGACCTTGCCAGACAAGTTCTTCTAACTGAAGGTAAAAGAACAGTCACTTATTACACATTATAAAGCAAAATAGATGCTTAGCTAGACTGCACATCAACAGTGTATTGTCAGTTTATTTATACAATACCCCTTCAAAAGAGAATAAAACAATTATTTCTCTTTTAGTGCAAGCAGCAAGTTTATTTTCTTTTATATGGAATTAGCAGAGCAATGATGCCCCAAATGAGGTAAGATTGCAATATTTGCGTATGAAAATTTTCCTTTAAAACACTCATTCAGCTCTTTGTTAAAGGTGTGATTGTCAGATCAAAGAAACTGCAATTCAAAGTTTGATCACAAATTAAAAAGAGAATCATTACTTGAGACGTTTCAAAATGGCAACTTTATCCCATAGTCATAATTATCAGTGGAATTAATGTTCTTTCAGCTAGACTGACTACTTCAGCAGCATTGTAATGTTGTATATAGCCACTGTATGCAAAAGAGCTTGTATTTTGCAAACAGAAAGCATACTTTGTGATGACATCATTTTTGGAAATGTGTCCCATTGCTTTATAATCCCCAACAGGGTCTAATTAACATGATTTCAACAATGATGATAATGAGATTACCAGTCATTCGCACATAGGTACAATATATTCAGCTATATGGTTTTGATGCTAGGTTGATAGCATGGAGATCTCAAATGGGGAGAAACTTTGGGCCTGCATAAATAATTTACATGGATATGTAGCAAGAATTGAGGTTGATGATTCAATATTCATTAATGTTCAAAATAGTAAAGTAAAAAATACAGTGACTTAGAGAGATGGAATTTTCTTAAGGACATATTGCTGAACACATGGCCACCTACCTGCTCCCTTAAGCATTATGTATAATTTAACCACCAAATATAGAACAGATGAATACCAGGAGACAAAAACAGCGAGAAAGCCCATTACAATGTTCAATAAGCCAAAGCCTCAAGTATATAGAAAAAGCACTGCAATCATGTATTTAGCTTTATATATCTCATATATATCATAATTTAAAGCTATATAAAATCACTTATATAAAAGCAATTTTTTTTCAAGAGTTAGCTTAGAGCATAGCTTTATATTTGGCTTAATCATTTTTTACCACTTTAATTTATAAAGCTCGTAATCTTGCCAGCAGGGCTTCAACTTCAGGAACTGATTCATTTTTAGAAATGGAGCCAAGAAGTTCCATTTCCCTTTTTTTGTTGCTTTCTACATTACAGCCTTCCTTCTTCTCAACTGCCTTGATCCTCCCTGTAGTCGGACGAGTGTCTAGATTATAATTAAGCTCCTTGGCGACTGGAGTCCTTGTTGAGTTGCAATTGATACTGTAGTGTGAACATGACCCTTCTGTCAACTGTATCTTCTGATTTTCTACAGTAAGGAGGAAAATAACATAAAACTTGTCACTGTGATAACCAAGGACTGAATACGTCATAAAACATACATTTAAAACAATTATTCTCAATAAATAAGTCCTGTTAGAAAGACTAAGCTGAGAAAATGCTATATTCAACAGAGTAAGGTGGATTTAAAATAAAATGTGGAGGTAAAAATAAATGAAAATATAAAAAGACAACCACTTTAGTAGAACCAATGTTCACTTCCTTCTATCTTTATGCCTGAAATGCCCATCCCTCAGTTATTAACCAGGCTTGGTCCCATGTTTCACCCAGGTCTCTGCTCAAATGTCTTCTAATTGGAAAGGCCTCTCCTGACCTCTCCATACATCTAAAATGACACTCCCCCCTTTCATCACTCTATCCTGTTAACCCTCACTTTTTCCTTCATAGAACTCATGGTCACCAGGTACAACACATATCTACTTATTGTTTCATAGTTTGCCTTTTTACCAGAATGTATGCTTTAAGACAGCAGGGGCTTTGTTTTGAATATTACTGTGTCCTCAGTGCCCAGAATGGTCTGGTGTAAAGTAGGTACTCAATAAATATGTGTTGGGTAAAGAAATTGTTTTCACATTCTGTGACCCAAGATAAGCATAAGTTTGAATAATTATAAGATAAATTACCTTTTCTAAGAAAGCCAAGAAGGAAAGTTTCTAATAAGAATTAAAGTCAAAAGAGAATTGTGCCAGAATTTGTTAAATATAGAGACATACACACACACACACATATATATGGTCCTCCTTTACTTGACATACCAGATCCAAGGATGAAATTAATAAAGAAATATATATATATATTCCCTTATTAATAAGTGACAGTGAACCTGACTAATCAAGGTGGTAAGGAAAGAGTTTCAATAGCTAATGATTAAATGGCTCTGCGTAAGATTGACTTTCCCAAAGAGCACTAGATTTTTTTTTTAATTAACTGACTCTCACATCACACAACCTTATGAGTGATCTCTCTCACAGATCTCGAACTTTTAAAAAACAGACATCCTCAATATTCATGTAACCTTGAACAGGGCTTGAAAATGGCTTCAACAAACTTGACATGACATTTAAAGTTTTTTGGTTATTCGCTGAGAGATGTTCCATTATCCCAACAGTAATGACTTTGGAGCACAAGCAGTCACTCATGACAGTGTGTTTTATGTGAGTGCTGAAAATTCCGACTGAAAACAGCTTGTACATTAAAAGGAGGCTGCTGAAGATATTTACTGCACTGTCATTTCCTGACCAGGGGCTTCCAGTGATGGATGAGTATTTTACACACTTTCTTGGACGATTTCAACAAATTTTAGAAGCATGATCACCTTTTAGCTGTTGGAAGAAAATAAATACACTTTTCCTATCACTTTCTCTATCAGGTGGGTAATTGTTACCCCCAAATCAAAATCTAACAGAATAGTGATTTTCTCTTAGAGCACTTAATGCTCTAAAGTTTATAATGTACATATTACATTTGTGGGAAAGAATATGTTTTTCCACTGACATACTTTTTTTTCTTTCCTAGCACCCACCCCTGCTTCAAAGAGTGTATAAAAAGGTGCATTTGCAGCTAAGTGCAGACTTTAGTAAGCTTATTGCTCCTTTTCCTAAACGTTCCTATTTTGTTATTTGGCCTCTTGTAAACTGTTTCATCATATGACAATATCTCCAACCAACCAGCCTATTCTGCAAGTGGGAAACTCCAGTTAAATGTTTGATAGGAGAGAAGAGATTAAATTGGGTAAAATATGAGTCTGGATAAAATATATATTGTGTCTTCTATGGTTATATCAACTGCAATTCTGCATATGGCAAAATGAAAAGAATGTAGGAGTGTAAGGTAACTTTGGATTGTAAATCCAAGCTTTTCCACTTGACTTTAACAAGTTACTTAACTTCTTTGAGTCTCAGGTTCTAATAATCAACCTCAAGGAGTAGCTGTGAGAAACAAAGGAAATAATGTGGGTGGCCCCTCAAGCCCAGTGTCTGGGCCCTTGGAGATACTTTTCCTTTTAAATTCTTTGAAGAGGGTCATTTCCCACTGAAGAATTAGGGTTTATTCAGATGCTCTGACTTCTCTGACTTTGTGGTGACCTACCAGTGAGGGCTGAAATACCATTTTACTAATAGCTTACATTTATATAGCACCCTTATTTATAAAGTATTTTAAACATTACTGCCCTCGTTCTATAGATTGAGAGGTGAAAGCAAAAGAAGGTTAAGTCATTTGCTTAGACTTAGTTACTGAGTAAATCAGTGGCTGAAGCCACATGCTGTCTCTAGAGATACTGTGATGTCTTAAGGAAATTTGAAAAGCTTTTTGCCAAAGAAAAGTGCTAAGTAATTCAAAGCTAAGTTTTGTAATCACAGTGTCCTGTACTTATAGTTCAAAATGGTTTCTAACACATTTAATTCTCCCAGTCACCTTGTAAAGCAGAGAATATCCCTATGTCAACTACCTAGCATGGTAGGTCCAAGGTCATAATACATATCCTCCTCTTTTTTGATCTCTCTTAAATTCATGACCATGAATGTCAAGTACAACCTAAATCCCACTACAATTCCCTCATCCATTTACTCTCCCATTCTCCCAGATGACTATTTCGTATCTTCTGCTTTCTTTTCAAACCTCCAATATGTCCTCCCTCATTCTCATTTAACCCAATCATAGAAGCAATCAGAAGAGAAGTCTCACAAGCTCCCACCCACATCTACCATCTACCTACTACAGGAACATGCCCCTTCCCCACTCCCTGCCCTTTAGGAATGTTCCCTCAACATGAGCATCAGATACCACCCACTGTTTTATGTTCAAGGACATTCCTCTGGCAGCTGAGTTTTCTCTCTACTGCATCATCAATGACTCCTTCTCCTTCTCCATGAGCTCATTCCCCTCAGCATATAAGTAGGTTGTAATTTCCCGAGGAAGAAAAAAAAAAAAATCTCGATTTGACCTCACATCCTCCTCCAGTAATGACCTCAATTCTTGGCTCCCTTTCATTATCATGAAAGAACTGCCCATACTTACCGTCTCAACCCCTCTTTTCCCATTTTTGTCTTGAAAAATCATTCCAATCATTCTTTTGACTCCTTACTCTTTCAAATCAGCTTTTTTTTTTTTTAAAGATCACTAACGAACTGTGTGTTGCTAAAAACAAGGACTACATATCTGCTGAGATATCTTGGCCCTCCTTTACTTGGCATACCAGATCCAAGAATGAAATGCCCAGCATAACCTGGGGTTTTCTTCTAGTGTTCAGTATTTGAACACTTTTTGGCAACGTAGATAAATAACAATGGGAGGGCACTGTGGGCAAGAACATTTCTACCTTTTTGTGAAAACTCAAAATAGCTGTAGGCTTGCATTAGGGACAAAACGATAAGAGAAAATTGGAGGTGGTATTTAAATCCTCCGTGTTTTCAGATGGAGAATCTTTCATGAGAAGGAACAGGCAAGAAACTAAAAAGGAAAGAGACATTCCTGAGACCATTAGAGAAATAAAAAAGAAAGTAGACAAGGGCTGCTTTAAGAATGAAATTTATAGCTCTGCTAGGAATTCTTTGATAACAATTTTTCACTCCCAAGCCTCACATGTTTCCCTCAGCACTCCAAAGCCCCCATCCTGGTCCTCAGCTTTTCTTCTCTTTGCTTTGCAGCCAGCCATGGAGACCCAATTTGTGGAATTGAGGGAGTCACATCTTAAATTGCAAAGCAGATCAATGGAGGGGGGGTTGAAGGAGTCTCCTTTTCCACTGCAACTAGAGAAAAATGATTACAAGCAGAGGATACTCCCAAGTTAGAAGTTCACTTTCATAAAGATATATTACTATGTTGGTTCAAGGCCAGACAACTTATGCCATTACTATCACAGGCATACCTCGTTTTACTGCACTTTACCTCTTTGTACTTTGCAGTTATGGCATTTTTTAAAAGCTTCAAACTTTTCTTCTGCAGTTTCTTCACCTCACAAACAGAAGGTTTGTGGCAGCCCTGCAATGAGTAAGCCTATCGGTGGCATTTTTCCAACAGCATGTGCTCACTTTATATCTCTGTGTCATATTTTAGTAATTTGTGCAATACTTCCAACTTTTATTTTTATATATGTTATGGTGAGCTGTGATTAGTGGTCTTCGATGTTCTTATTCTGATTGTTTTGGGGTGCCATGAACCACACCCATACAAGACAGTGAACTTAATCGATACATGTTGTGTGTGTTCTGACTGTGCCACCAATTGGCCTATTTCTCAACTCTCTCTTTCTTCTTGGGCCACCTTATTCCCTGAGACACAACAATGTTGAAATTAGACCAATTAATAAATCCAACAATGGCCTCAAAGTGTTCAAGTGAAGGGAAGAGTTGCATGTCTCTCACTTTAAATAAAAAACTAGAAATGGTTTAAGCTTAGTGAGGAAGACAAGTCAAAATCTGAGATAGATCAAAAGCTAGGCTTCTTGAGCCAAACAGCCAAGCTGTAGATGTAAAGGAAGGAAATTAAAAGTGCTACTCCAGTGAACATATGAATGATAAGAAAGTAAAACAGCCTTATTGCTGATTTGGAGAAAGTTTTAGTAGTTTGGATGGAAGATCATACCATTCACAGTATTTCCTTAAGTCAAAGTCTAATCCAGAGCAAGGTCCTCTTCAATTTTATGCAGGCTGAGAGAGGTGAGGAAACTGCAGAAGAAAAGATTGAAGCTTGCAGAGGTTGGTTCATGAGGTCTAAGGAAAAAAGCCATCTCCAAAATATCCAAGTGCACAGTGAAGCAACCAATGTAGGTGTAGAAGCTGCAGCAAGTTATCCAGAAGATCTAGCTAAGATAATTGATGAAGGTGGCTACACTAAACCACAGATTTTCAATGTAGATAAAACAGCCTTCTATGGAGGGAGACGCCACCTAGAACATTCATTGGTAGAGAGCAGAAGTCAACACCTGGCTTCAATGCTTCTAAGGACAGGCTGACTTTCCTATTAGGCGCTAATGCCGCTGGTGACTTTAAGTTGAAACCAGTGTTCATTTATTACCCTTAAAGTCCTAGGGAACTTAAGAATTATGCTAAATCTACTCTGCCTATCCCATATAAATGGAGCAACAGTGCCTGGATAATAGCACATTTATTTACAACATGGTTTACTTATTATTTTAAACCCATCACAATATTACTGCTCATTGACAAAGCATCTGATCACCCAAGATCTCTGATAGAGACATACAACAAGATTAATGTTGTTTTCATGCCTCCTAACCCAATATCTACTCTGCAGCCCAGTGATCAAGGAATAAGATTGACTTTCAAATCTTTATTATTTAAGATATACATTTCAAAAGGCTATACCTGCCATTGCAGTGATTCCTCTGATGGATTTGGGCAAAGTAAATTGAAAAATAATTCACCAAAGTAAATTCACCATTCTAGAGGCCATTAAGAACACTGATGATTCTTGGAAGGGGGCCAAAACATCAACGTTAACAGGAGTTTGGAAGAAGTTCATTCCAACCCTCATAGATGACTTCGAGGGGTTCAAGACTTCATTGGAAGAAGTAATTGCAGATGTGGTGGAAACAGCAAAGGAACTAGAATTAGAAGTGAAACCTGAAGATATGACTGAATTGCTGCAATCCCAGAATAGAATTTGAATTGATGAGGCATTGCTTGTTGTGGATGAGCAAAGAAAGTGGTTTCTTGAGATAGAATTGACTCCTGGTGAAGATGCTGTGAACATTGTTGAAGTGACAGCAAAGGATTTAGAATGACATAAACTCAGCTAATAAAGCATGGTTTAAGAGGACTGACTCCAATTGTGAAAGAAGTTCTACTGTGGGTAAAATGCTATCAAACAACAATGAATGCTACAGAGAAATCTTTCATGAAACATTTCTTGAAATGTTTCATGAACCGTTTCATGAAATGATTTCAATCAATGTGGCAAACTTCATCACTGCCTTATTTGAAGAAACAGTCACAGCCACAGCCACAGCCACCCCAACCTTCAACAACCTTTAGCAACCACCCTAATCAGTCAGCAACCATCCATCAACAAAAAGATTCTACTTAGGTGAATGCTCAGAAGATGGTTAGAATTTTTAGCAATGAAGTATTTTTTAATTAAGGTATGCACTTTTTTTTTAGACATAATGCTATTGAACATTTACTAGACTATGGTATTGTAAACATAACTTTTACGTATACCAGGAAACTGAAAAACTCAAGTGACTCCTTTTATTGTGATATTTGCTTTATTGCAGTGGTCTGGAACTGAACTTGCAATATTAAATATTTTCTATTGGGGGCTTTGTGTGGGCTGACCTGGAGACCCAAATTCCATGCAAAAACATGCACTTAGTTGACTTCCAAATAACTTGGGGGACACCACAACTTTTTTGAGAGGACTCTTTATGCATATTGAGAGACATGACAGAAATTGCACTTTGAGGGAAGTGGGCTCATCCTTTTCACAATGAAATTGAAAACTCCAAATACAAGGTGACTCACTGGGGCACATGGACTCTTTCCATGAAAGGCAAGGCTGGAGCATTAATAAAAAGAGGGGTATTTTCTATCTCTCCTCAACTCAAACCCTTACCAAAAACACATTTTTTTTTTTAACCAAAAACACATTTTTAAAATGGAAACTAAAAATATTAAGGCAGGATAGGACAATTGCTTAATTCTCTGGAGACAGGAGGCTTGTGCTATTATATTGTGATTAAATCTAAGCCTTCTTTTTCCTTTATGATATTACAAGTGATGTCTCTGAAGAGAAGTATGATATATCTAGGACTACTGCCAATATCCAGGGCATTGGTGATTGTAGTACAGATAGGCAAAAAAACAGCTGCTATTCTTAGAAAAGATCTTAAGGGAATTCAATCCTCACATCTTGTATTTGTGTTTCTGTGGAAATAAACAGAGTGAGAGAATATATGCTATTTTCCTTTAAGATAGAAAACTTGCTTATTTCAATTTAATTCCTCATATGACACTTTAAGAATTGATTCTGGAGTCCCACTACAGATGTTTTTCTTAAACTGCATGAAAATTGTTGAAAAGTTGAATGGTTCTTAAATACAGAGAAACCACTGGACTTAAAAATGAGAATAAAAGCCTTAAATTACATCCTGAATTGGAATCCCACATGCCCTTTTGCAGACTATAGATTTGGATGACACAGAAAGCTTTAAAAAATAACCCATCATCCTGAGCTAACATTTCCATTGTTTCTGGAGTGACACAAAAGAAACAGGAAATCAGGAAAGCTGCTGACAAAAAAGTGAATATAAATATATGCAACTTGGCATCGGAATGAGGAAATGTTTCAGCCAACAGTTGCTAGGCTTCTTGAACTAAAAAGGCAATGTAAGGCCCTGGCTGATAGCCCTTGGGGAAAACCCTCTCTGCAGGGTTTATCAGTTGTAGTTGCTGCAGGAAATATCAGTTATGGTTCAGAAAGAGGCATTATTCCCTTTAAGTCAGTATTGATCCTCCATCATCTTGTGGTTCTAATGGGTGCTGGCTTCTAAAAAGTGCCAACTCTCAGATGAAATATAAAATTGAGCTCTGCCTTTTGTGGTTAATGGCCAGTCTGTGGCAGCTCTGACAGGAGGAAGAATATAGAATTCCAGTATCCTAAATTAACTGCATCTATTCAGTCTTCCTGATATTTGGCCTTTCCCTACAATTTGTTACCTTTGTGCTTAACCATTATTCTGACTTAGGTAGCGGCTTTGTTTTATTCCACCAATGGCTTTATTTTGTTGAAAGAAAAAAATGACCCATAAATATAATTTTTAAAAGCACCACTGGGTCTACATGATAGTAAAGCATGTGAAAAATATGTTTTTAATCTATGCAATAACTGAAGTTAGTGCTGGCCACCAGCAACCCATACCCCTGTGGTTTCCTTACAGTTGATTTACTGATGCTATAAATAATTGTCATTACTTGGTTTCATTTTGTTGTTTATTTTATTTTATGTATTGGAAATGTATAAAAATGATAAAAAGAGCAGAAGGGCATTTTGTACATAGTTACAATCTTTTAGGAGTATACCAAGAAATTCTTATTAAAATCAGTTATGTAAAAACAAAACAACAAAACAATTTGTCCCCCAGTTCAAACAAAATAGGTAAAGATCTTAAAAATTAAAATATCTCTAGATCACCTAACAAATGAACTAGAACTTTTTTTGCAAGAACCCACCCCATATACTCTTTTGTTCAGTCACTTTATCACTGCCCTTTGGGAAAAAAAAAAAATCTAAGACAGTACAACCATTTTGCAGTTTTAGGGCTAGAAGGAAGCTCAAGATGATGCAGGCTCCTAAGCATAGGATATCTAGGATAAGTTTAGCCTCCTTCCTCTAAAAAGAAAATGAACCCTTCTATTCAATTGCTGGTCTTTCTAATTTGTAATATACTACTTGAGTTGAATGTCCTTCTCTCTGCTTCATTCAGTCTCTCTCAACTCTCCACTCAATTCTTAGCTATTCTAATTTGGCTTTCATCCAGACCTTTCTACTGAAACTGCTCCCAAGAAGATCATCAAAGGTCTCAAAATTCTTAAATTCAATGGTATTTTCTCAAGCTTCATTTTCTCTCCATTTGTGACACTCTGAAAAGTTATTTATAACTCTGAGTATTATTATCATATTATGTAATGATGTCTGTACCATCACATTATCTTTATATATGGCTCTATAGTATGCAAATCTTTTCCCCATACATTCATATAACTCCTGTGAGAGGTGACATAGATATTTACCTTGTTTTGCATAAAACTGAGAAAACAATTTTTTGAGAAAGCAATTCAGAAATTAGGTAAATTTCCAGGCAGAGCCAATGACAGAACACAAGCCCTCAGATTCCTAGGTAACATGTTCTATCATGATATGACCGTTTGCCATGCTCATTCTCTTACTTTTTGATGATTCATTCATTTATAATGTTCTTTGATAATCTTTTCTACTTTCTCAACCACTCCCAAACACAATTATATGTCTCAGTGTAGACCTTCCCCACGTATAGATCCTCGGCCCACTTCTCTGTCCTTTCTACATTCTCTCCACCAAGACCTCACAACTTCACCATTTCCTGTAGGAAGAAGGCTCCCAGGTATGCATCTCCAAGCCCTGATGGCAGAGATTCAATCCTGTCTCCATTGTGGCCTCCCTAAGCATTTCTACTTGAATGCCCTAGTAGTACTTCACACAATATATTTTCAAACCAAACATATTGGCTTCTCTCCAAAGCAGCTTCTGTCTCATGCTAACCTATTAAAACCAAGCACAACATCTATTTACCATTCTTATTATTTGTTATTGACAGATGTCACAGGCTACTATGCACTTGTGGTCACCAGTGTGTAGCTTAGCAGCTAACAAGTAAAGTAGAAGCTTTTTTGGAAAGCAATCAGTTAAATAAATACTTTAGGACCCAAACATTTTCCTGAAGCCCTTTAAAGTGGTATCTTACCCAAACACCTTCTTCTTTTTTCTCTAATTTTAAACAGCTTTATTGAAATATAATTCAGGCATCATGCAATTCACCCACTTAAAGTGTACGATTCATTTGTTTTAGTAATTCACAAAATTGTGCAGCCATTCCACAACCTAATTTTAGAACAGCGTTATATTCCTTTTTTTAAAATTGTATAATACTTTATTGCTAAGAAATGCTAACCATCAACTGAGCCTTCAGCAAGTCATAGCCCTTTTGATGCTGCCTTGATGCTGATGGCTGCTGACTAATGAGGATGATGGTAGCCAAAGTTTGAGGTGGTTGTGGTGATTTCTTTTTTTTTTTAATATATTTTTATTGACAAATCTTCACACTACAGTCCATATATGGTATACAATCAATGGCTCATGATATCATCACATAGTTATGTATTCATCACCATGATCACTTTTAGAACATTTATATCACTCCAGAAAAAGTAAAAAGAAAGAAAAACTCATATATCCCCTATCCCTTACCCCTCCCTCTCACTGACAACTAGTATTTCAATCTACCCAATTATTTTACCCCTTATCCCCACTATGATTTATAATTATTTTTTTACTCATCTGTCCATTGCCTGGATAAAAGGAGCATCAGACACAAGGCTTTCACAATCACACAGTCTCACTGTAAAAGTTATATCATTATACAATCATCTTCAAGAATCAAGGCTATTGGAACACAGCTCTACAGTTTCAGGTACTTCCATCCAACCACTCCAGTATACCATAAAGTAAAAAGGGATATCTATACAATGCATAAGAATAACTTCCAGAATAACCTTTCGACTCTGCTTGATATCTCTCAGCCACTGAACTTTATTTTGTCTCATTTTTTTCTTCCCCTTTTGGGTCAAGAAGACTTTTTCAATTCCTTGATGCCAGATCCCAGCTCATCCCAGGATTCCTGTCCCAATTTGCTGGGGAGATTTTCTCCCTTGTTACCCATACGCTTTCAAGTATTTTCCTTAACTTCTTATACTTCCTAAGTCAGCATTTTTTAGGTATTTCAAATGTATACACATTTCCTCTGAATGAGTACCTATGCTATTTCTGGTTCATTTCCCTTTGATTCCTAGAATCATGAAATGGAGAATCAAAGAATCTCAATTAGAAATACCCTCAGTTACTCAGTAGAACCATCTAGCCAATGTTTGGATTTCATTTATTCCACATACTAGCAAATAGTTATCCAACTTAAGTGTATGCTCCTCACAACCTCCTGAAGGAATGAATATATTTTCCTTTAGATATCTCCGATAATTTAATGTTTTACTTGATATGCATTTGATATTTATTTCCCTGATATCTCAGTCATTGGCTTTATTGCTTTTTTCTATTAGGGCTACATTCTGTCTAATTTCTCTTCCACCTGCCATGCCTTTGTGCTGGTTTGAAACTGTTGTGTACCCCAGAAAAACCATGTTCTTTAATCCTCATTCAATCTTTCGATTAGATTAGCTCCATAGAGATATGGCACACCCAAGTGCTCAAGTATGGGTGTGGCCTTTTGATTAGATGGCGATGTGACTCTATCTATTCAAGGTGGGTTTTGATTAGTTTAAAAGGGGAAACATTTTGGAGAAACTTCAGATGCTGACACTTGGAGAACAGTTGTTTCAGAGCTACAGAGACATGGATATTTGGAGATTCTTGGAGTGTGGACAGAGAGAACAGATGCTTAGACCTGGGTAGAACCCAGCAGATGTTGCCATGTACCCTTGCATGAGATGCTAAGCAAGCTAGAACCCAGAGCTGTGTCATGGAGGAACTAAGTGAAGGCCTACAGATGCCTAAAGAGGAAACTATTGGTATTGAAACTGGGAGCAATGAACCAGGAACAAGTACCAGTAGATACCAGCCACATGCCTTCCCAGATCAGTCTTCATTAAGCCAACGTCTCTTTTTAGTTTGGACATATTTATGGCCTTAGAACTGTAAACTTGTAACTTGATAAATTCCCTTTTTAAAAGCCGTTCCATTTCTGGTTTATTGCATTCTGGCAGTTGTAGCAAACTAACACACCCTCCAACTATTTGAAGATAGATGCCATATTCCCCAAACCTTCTCCAATGGTTTCTTCAACTGTTCTTCCAGAGATCACGAATTGGAGGTATGGTTATATAAATGCATTAGTTAATTAATGAACATTTAACCTGCACGATGAGTCCTTGAAATATTTAGAATTTGTTCATTTCTATTATGAAGACACAAAATCATACTTAGTAGTTCAAAATTCTGAAAAAAACAACCTGAAAAAAAAAAAACAAAGCAAACTAGGGTGCTCGGTACTATAAAACAATACAATTGTATCTTTACAGAGTTCTTTTGTTCACAACCTTTCAGAAATTTCCAAGTAGATGATACTTGAAGTTGACTTCTAGAATAGGCTTAATAAGGATCTGTTTAAAACAATCCATTTTTATTTGCTAAAGAATTAAATCTTTAAATTAATCATTTAATTAACTTCTGTCATTTCAGCATTTGGGTTGAACACCATTATAAACCCAAATAATCTTGTATGACTGAATACACAGAAATGTCCTTTTACTTCTTCCTAGCCTGTCACGAATACATATTGCATTAGCCATATCTGAAAACAGCAATATGCTCAAGGAGAAAGAAAAACAAACTCATATCCACCCAGAGCTGACCTAATACACACAGAATATAAGCTCCATGAAGGAAGGAGTCTTTTGTTTGATTTATTCACTGATGTATCCCTAAGCATTGCCTCATAATAAGTGCTAATAAATATTTCTTGAGTGACAACCTAAACATGGTATTATTTTATTATATCATTTCACTTAGTGTCTTATGCTAATCCTTTCCAAAGAAAGTCTTTTGGAATAACATTACCTGGGTAACAATCAAGCTGATGGATGCTATCTTAGCTTAATGTTTATGTACTTTCTGGCCCCTTGAGGATGCAGCACGAGGTCTTGGAGCAGCACCATCCAGTAGAAGCACAATGTGGATCACAAAAGTGAGCTACATACAACAATGTTACAATAAAATACTACAGTACAGTAAAGTTTCCTAGAAGCCACATTAAGAAATGAAATAATCAGGTGAAATTAATTTGGGTAATATATTTTATCTAATCCAAGAAATTGAGTATTATCACTGTGACACATTGGCAAAATAAAAAATATAGATATTTTAATGAGATAGTTAACATTCTTTTTCTTTTCTACTAATTTTTAAAAATCAAATATGTGTTTTACACTTCTACCACAACTCAACTCAGACTGGCCATATTTCAAGAGCTCAAAATCAAATAAGGACAGCACAAGTCTAAAACCTGGAATTTCACTTGGCTAGAGCAAAGAGTTACTAAAATCAAGATCATAAGCCCCACCCCTGTATGGAAACATGAATTTGGCTTTGTTCTGTGGTCACAAACCGTTCCCCTAATTATGGTTACTTGTCAAATAAATATACGCTATTTGGCCTCCAAACAGTTTATAAGGAAATATTATTAGAATGCAGATAAAAACATATCCCAAATATGGGAGAAAGTCCCCAAATACATAACCTATGGGATTAGCTCAAAAAATGAGAGGTAACCTATCATGGCATCTATCATTACGGAAGGAAAATGCTTTCCCAATTTTAAAGTGTTTGAAAAATAATCAAAGAATGCAACACCCCAACACTCAGCATTTTATCATGGTTTTGTCTTATTTAAAAAGCAAGGAACAGCTCTCTCATAGGCAATTTGGATTTCTATAACTTCTGTGCCTGGCAAAATCGGCAATATCAGAAGATTAAAAACAGACTCGTGAAGCTTGACTACGAATAACGACGACACCTGCTGTCCTGAGTGAGTGCAGTTACCTAAACACAGGGGGGTCAGGTAACCACTTAAAGCCTCCTCTGCTTTTAACTTATGGTTCTGTATACAGTGACAATTAGAAGAAAATAACCTATTAAATGTGACTCTTCTATGAACCTTTATTCCTTGCCACCCTCCTGTTAGGCTGGAACAGGAGCTTTACTGGGCCTGAGGGTCACAGAGTTGCCTCAGTGAGAGCTGACAGCCTTGTCTCTTTTGATTGTTCTGTTCATAGCATAGCAGCATTATCTTGTACTGGATTCATGGTACCAAGTTTCATTATGAAATTTGAAATTACTTTTATGATTTTAGTTTCCTGTATTCCTAGAAAATGAGTGAAAAAATAAATCTGGCATGAGTCATAGATGTGACCTTAAAAGAGACTGACTCAGACCAGTATGCTACTGCCTCCTGCCGTCAGTTTGAAGAAGTGAGTGCCTGAGAGGACCTGTTTGCAGATTGTCCGCTTTCTCCCTTCAAAGCCCAATTTTGCACACTACTCCCCGGGATAAGTAACTAGGGAGACACGTGGAGTTTCCCGAATTCCTCTGAATTCTTTCTCTGCTCAGACTGCCAGATCTGTGAAAAAATCCCAGCCAACACTTCAGAACATGGGTCTTATTCCACTCCAGAAAAGATTGGTTTCAAAGTAATCCACACACTAAACAGGTGTTCTTTTAAAATTACATTTCATTTAAATTTCTTACTTTCTTTCCTTCTCCCTCTTCCTATAGGGCATTACCTAACATCTCTAAAGAAAAGGCAAGAGCAGAAATACCAATATTATTTTTTAATCTTTTAGCAACTTCAACCCAAATGAAAATATTCATAAGTATGACATGAGTTAAAATAAATATAGTAAGAAGTATAGCAATTCATTAAACCTAGAGAAATGTTAAAAAAAATTTATGTTTCTAAAATATGGAAAAAGTTCATGACAATTTAAGGTAAATATAAACTACTCCTTTCTAAAATTAGTATAATTGGATCAGTGGTTTGGGTGCTGGTTGTAGAGTTCCTTGTGTTCACAACTGCAATTTGACATCTGCTGGTTTTAGCTGAGTCAAGAATATCTTCTACCTTTGTTTTAAAGGTGAGATTCTGACTGACAAAATAAGTCATTCTTAGAAGCAGTTCCCTTTTAATGAGGAAATAGTAAAAGGAATGTCAACATCAGTTATTTTCTTGCAAATAAAACACCAAATTTGCTTTGTGGTTGCACTGAGATCTCTGAAAAATTGGTTTCTGTAAACAGCTTCTTTTTATTACAGCCTTGGCTGGGCCTTGTGAGCCTTAAGACTCTGTGGACACAATCGGATCTGACTGCACAATTCCCTCTTTCCGCTTATTGCTATAGATTCCTGCCTCTGGCTTCTTTAGCCAGCAGGGACTGTTTCCTCAAAGACCTGCTTCCACTCGTCTTCCCAGGGCTTTGGAGCGCCTCCTCGTCTCTATGGCAACAAGAAACACAAAGAACTAGAAATGTACCATACAGCAGGCAGAAGAGAGAGAAATTAGAGTGTAGTACTCTTGGTAAGCCAAAGAAGGTGCTGACAGCAGGAAAATGGACAAGGAGGACAAGATGCAGCAATTGTCAGTAGTTTCATTTTTCATACATCCTCTTAAAAGAACTTCAAGTGTTAGCACAGAAAAAGCTTATTTTAAAATAAATGGAACTTTATAATACACGTGATATTTGAAATAAAAAAAAATTGGACACCCACATTAGTCATAAATGTTCAGCATGTCATTGTTCATGAAACTACTGAGATAAATAAGAGCTCTCAATTAAGTGAGATACATAGTATAAAGAGAGAAATTAAGCCAAATGCTCCAGTATGGTTTATGTTAAAGACAAAGGGAAATACATGAGTTACTGCTATGACATGGAAGAATGATTTCTTTTTTATTATTTAACTTTAAGATAATATACTTTTTTTTTCCAAAGTAGGGCATGATATTAAATAAAGTAACTATGTCTATTTAGTTCCATGGTTTGGAAAAATCAAAGGGCATATGCCCTAAAATTATTAAGTCATTTCCAGTCTGTTCTCTGCTGACAAACCACCTCCTAACTCAGACTGGTTGTCTCAAAAACGTGGTGGAGCGATATAACAGTTCCTTTATCAAGGAAAAAAAAATCAATAGTGAAAAAATTCAAGTCGTATTGCTTGATGAAGAACTACTGCTATCATCTGAATATGCAGGACAGCAATGTTATTAATAGGAACCTTAAAATACTCATATAAACACATATTTTATGAAAGATCTATTATTCATAATAGATATTTAATAATAAAATACAAACAATCATACAGTTATTATATCACGATTTTTAAAACAGTTCAAGCTAGCCTATGAAATAATGCTGAACATCAATGTTGTGGGCCTGTTATGAAGTTCAGAATTCTACTGAAAACTGTAGAAAATGTACTGATTTCCTATGGGATCTCAGAGCAGGCTCTGCTGAAACATTTCAACATCTGAACTCATAGACAAAGTTGTTTCTGAACTCTGCCCTGAGAGGGAGCACCCCAACAATTAGACTAGTAGAACTTCAGGAGAGCTAATCATATACTCATTTGCAGAACTCTGTTATCAGGATCTGAGATTTCTCTCCGTAGCCTTAGTTTATTTTTTTAACTGGTCAACTGAGACACAGCTATAAACTATAGCCACTAGGGGTCGTTAGTTACACTGGACAGCAATCGCTAACTTTTAAGTGGGCATTCCAGTACTTTGAACTTTCACTTAAAGAATATGGAACATTATACATTTTTTTTAACAACTGTTGAGTTACAATAACAATGTTTGCTAACTAACTATACTATTTCTAAAGCCTCAGATTTTTCATTGGCACTACCTACACCTTTCTATATTTACGGGCTTTCATTTTATGCTAGAGGAAAAAAACCCACTGCACCTAATGGAATCTAGCAACCTTTGCAATTAATGGAATCTCATGACATGAAAAGTCCTCTGTCTGGCTTAGAAGAACACACAAGCGATTTGTTCTGCAGTTTTACCAAGTTCATTTAGCAACTGTAACACGGACCTTTCAATATGAATCATACTATTTCTATTTTCTCCCAGTATATATAAGTTTTATCTTATACGTGTTGATAATCCTCCTTATCAGAGTAAAGAATTATAATAGATGTGGGTGACATTTTTCATCTGTCCCATGGGGCTTTATAATTTGACACATCAAAAATACTTTGCTAAAAATTTTTTTTCCAACAAAAGTACAATTGGCAAATATGGAACTCAGAAGTAGCTCTAACAAAAGTATATTCACTTTCTCATCTTAGTAAGAATAACTTTTTGCAAGATCTTTTTTCTTCTATTTTGGGCTATGTTTTACAACTCGTTCTAAAGTTTTTGCAAAAGAGTAACAATAAAATCAATACTAACATATTTGAGCACTTATTAAGTGCCAGGTCTGCATGAAGTGCTTTACGTGAATTGTCACACAGCTTAATGAAGCAAGATTTTTATTCTTTCCAGTTCACAGACGGAGAAGAGAGGCTTGAGAGGTTAAGAAACTTGCCCAGGTCTTGGGGCACATTAGGGTGGTGTTCGGATTCAAGCTGAAGTCCTCTGACTCAGCTCTTGGCCCCTAACTATAGCACTATCATTTACCATTTTAAAACTGTAAATTAAACTGCTAGGGAAAAGCAGACAATATTGCTATGTTAGCACAAGGAAAAAAAGGGAACTATGACACACTTCATTTTTGTCGCTATTGTTTCTGGCAAATGCCCTAAAAATCTATTGGGCTCTCTATATTAAACAGAACCAGGAATTTTTATCTTCAAGGTTTTTGGTTGTATGGTATAAAGTACTCTCTCGACTTATACTTACTATATAATTAGTCATATAAGACGTAAAAACCCTGGCCCAGATTCACTAGTACGATAGAAAATACTGCAGAAGCACTTACCATAGCTTAAAGTGCTTATGTAGTTTTATCTAATGTCTGTCTGTCTCTTCTCCTCTACTGTAAGCTCCGAGAGGGCTACAGCAAGGGGGTCTGGTCACCAGGGTATCCTTTCAGAGAATAGTGTTTGGCTACCAGAAAACCAGAGAGTATCTGTTGAATGAATGACTGAATCTGGAATTTTATACCAATACTGTACTTTATTCAATGAATTAGTCATGAAAACAAACACTAGTTTGATTTGGATTTAACAGCTAGATCTGGTTTGTGTTTGTAAATTGGAACCACAGTTACGGCAATGCTCTTACTGTAGGTATACTCTCAACTGCATTCTATAAAACACAATCTTTCACTGGATCTCACCTGAATGGTGATGTGCCAGGCATGACTAGATGCTTTAAATAATATTTCTCCAGTCAATTCTCACATAGTTCTCTCAGTTGGTGTTATTCTCATTATATGGGGGGGGGGGGGGGGGGGGGGGGGAATTACCACCAAGCTGTCAGTTACTACCTGTCAGTGGCCTTGGTTTTGATCCTGTGACCCTCTTCCTGGTCTCCCTGAGAGGGATATGATAATATCCTCAGGCAAGTTAGAAGCTCCTCAGCGGCAGGCAGATTTGCTTCAACTGAGAATACCATCATGGAGCAGCCTTCATTTTATCAGGCTGTGCGCCCATTGATTTGTTTGCTCTTTGGATTTACATGAAAGAGAACCATAAACAACTTTCCCTGGCTCATTCTGGCTAGTTGCAAACTGTACATTTGTGATCAGAGGGTGCTCTGTTACGGGGTTGGTTTATACATAAAAGGGAAAATTGGGTTTCCTCTTAGCTCTATCATTCATTTTACATCCTGGAAGGATTCTCTTAATCTCACTAGACTTCAGCACCTTTCTTTCTTTACTGGGGATGATTAAATAAGCCAAACCAAGGAAGGATTTTTATGACAAAAAACAATCTATACAAAAGCTCTCTGAAAAGTACAGATTACCATGCAAAGATCAAGCATCATAGAGTCCTCACATCACAATTCTGGAAAGTGGTTGTGCATGGACCCCTTTTCTAATGGTTACAGCAAAGAGGCTAGTAACAGGTAGTCCTGAAGACAGATAACTTGGATCAAAACAGAGCTGTGGATGCTTTCAGAATAACTGATCATGATATAAGAAAAGGAAAAGAAAAAGTCTCCATTTCTAAAATGTTTAATGTAATCAGAAACTGTTTTTTGCTTATATGTAGTATAAAATTCATGATGAAAATAACAAATCCCATGCTGTGTATTTATGTGTTAATTTTCTGGGGAAGGTGGGTGGATATTCAGATTCTGAATAATACATCTGATGAGAATGGCAGCTGATTTCAGGGCTTCTAGAGTTTTTGAGCAGTGTCAGGGGTAGAAAGGAGATTTTTCCTTATTTAGAGCCAGAGAGAAATGTTTCACAGTTTGATAAATGTTGGTGCTTTTCTAAGTGATTTCCTTCTATTCTTACCTTCAAATATCTTGAAAGAAACCCATCAGTGACATTTATTTTTTGTTGTTTTTTCTTTTTGCATGGGCAGGCACCGGGAATCGAACCCGGGTACTCTGCCTGCCAAGCCACCCTGACCCGCCCACGTTTACATTTTTTGAGTAGTAACTAACATATTATGTTCACAAATAAATTGGGAATGAGAAATAGACTAGGAAGAACCATTGAACTCTCTGTTTAATTAAATAAAAGACTTATTGTTTTCATATCCTTGTCTTTTCCAAGTGTCCTTCTATCTCTTGCTGGCTATCAAATACACATCTAAAATAAGCAGGTGTGTGGGCACATTGGCACACATAGCATCCATCTAATCCTCCTGTGATGTAGTTATTGTTTATCTCCATTTCCTGACAAGGTAAGTGAGCACAGAAGTTAAGTGAATTACCCTAATGACAGAGCCAGGAAGGGGTATATCTACAATGAAAACTTAAAATTCTTTCAATCTCTAATGGCATACTTGCGTTGTATTCTGGATCATGGAGTAGCTGTTTCATTGAAGGGGAGTACTCTCTATTACAAGGCTGGCTTAGATGAAGAGGTGATAGAGATGGAAAAATGGTTTTCATTGCTGTGTGGTCAAGGAAGCACATGCTGGCAATGCAAGAGTATGGTGAAAGCAGAATTTGAGTAAGAAGAAACAGAACAAATCAAAAGTTTTGTGGGACATGAAACTTGCTTTCATATGGAACCTATCTGGGGCCTAATATATATATTTTTAAATTCCTGTGTTTTTCTTTTATTTGGTTTTAATCTGAGATTGAACTAAAAGCTACATTCAAAGTTAACATTTCAATGGTCAAAAGTGGGAAGTGCCCAAACTAACTCTGCCACTAGCTGTGCCTTTATGCTTTTTTTGGGGTGCTCGCCAAGATCTTTCTCCATTGTAAAGTTCTCTGATTCTACAAAGAAAATAAAAATTCAGTAAAAATAATGTGATAAGTACTTGATGGTGCACTCTCCTATTAAGTACAGAACGTGTGAGCTCAGTCATATATCCTTTCTACTGTTGAAACAAAAGGAAAAGAGGGAGACTAATTTCAGATAATACGATCATAGGGCCCTTCTAAACTTTACATCTGCCGATAACTGCAGGCTGTATTTAGTATCTTAGACATATCATGTATGCTTTTTACCTTTTACTGTAAGAATAACAACACTAAAGATATTTATTCATATCAGTGTTCCATTTGGAAAAGAAAAAAATTTCAACTCATAGGTAGTTATCAGGCAAGAGCACTCTTGGATTCTAAAAGAATGGGGAAAATGATGAAGCACTCTGGACTCTTCAGGAAAGGTGTCGTTATTTAATAAATTCAAAGATCTCCCATTTGAGATAAAACATAAAATGCTTTGATGACAAGGTATTCCTTTTAACATACTTATGTTTCATTCACATTTATTTGGTTGTAGTAAATACAAGTCACATTGGGCTAGAGATATAGAATGTTCTCAGAAGAACAGAAAAGCTTTTTCCTGGTTTACATCAGGGGCTTATCACAGTTTATACACCCAGGTTTAGCACATTCTAATGAAGATCCTGTCATCATACATCCTTAGGCAAAACTATGTGCACCAAGGCATTGCAGAAACAACCTTCAGAAGCAGCATAGAGTACTGGCCCAGGAATGAAAAACATTGCCAAGACCAGGATCTTTCATGATCTTTGACAAGTGATGGTATATAAAATTGTAACAACACAGAACATCGAGGGGCTGGGGTTCATGTAAAAGCACCAGCTACTTCTCTTTGTCTGCTCTTAGTTAGCTTCCCCACAAAGAGTGAGTCTAGACCAAGTGGTAATATTAAAAACAAAAGGTTAGAGACCATCATGGGACATTAATTATGCAAAAGAAGGCAAAGTAAATTTAATCAGAAGAGGCAAACTCAGTGCAGAAAGAATTTTCTCCTTTTGACAGAAGCAGTTAGGAAAACATTTATGGTAATACCACAGCATCTGCTGATTACAGTCAAAGCTGCAGGACACCAATGTTAAATCACTGAGCCATCCTGACAGCTCCTGGGTACTCAAGTCACATCGAACAACAATTTACAGTGAAATTCATCCAAGTCTAAAAATCAGCCAACATGTTTCAACTAGAGAGAAATCACTGAGTTTGGACTTAAGAAAACATTTATAAAAGGGAATTATAGCTGAGAAAACTTTTGATCTAATTTAAGTATTGGTCCTCAAAAAACATATTTTTTTAAAGAACATACTTGGAATTTTCAGATCTATTAACGTGGTTTGTGATCACTAAGGTTTTGCAGTTTACGGGAAGAAAGCATTTTATGAGAAAGTAAAAAATACAGGAAGTAGAGTTTTAACTCTTTTGATGAGAAGTTAGGACAAAACCTATCATTTCCTCTTAGTGCTGTGAAATGATGTATCTACATGACTCAGAATAATGAATTAGAGTAATAGTTTTAAACAATTGTGATTTGGTTGCTAAGCAAATATCGGCAAAACAAAAAGCTCAAAGAAACAATGAACTGAAAAGTAGTGTACCATGATTATTTTATAAACTGCCTATAGAAGGACATGCAAAGACAACCACATGCAATTATTGCTCATCTGGAAATTCTTAAAACAGGAATTAAAAGAATAATGAACTATTTCCTGGTATGTACCTTAATAACTAAAATTTCATGCTTAGGTGTTTTCAGTGGGCTTTCCTGTGGCCAAAAACAAACAAACAAACAAACAAAACACTGGTATTTAAATTTAAATTTAAATCAGAATGACATAAGAGCCCAGAGAACAAAAGATTGTATAGAAGTCTTCAGAGGTTAACATTTACAAAAGTAAGTGCTATCGTATTTCACCTAAAATCGGCACCAAAGAGTTTCTGCCCCCAGAATATTATTCATAACATTAGAGATTAAAGGAAGAAGGAAACAAAAACTTTAAAATGACTATTTTTGAAAGAAGCCATTGAAACTGGTCACCAGGGATGGCTCTATTGTTGCCTTTCTCTCAGCTAGATAAATTGTTTCAAAATATGTTTCCTGCAGTTAATCACTTATATAATAGTCACCTGCAATTTAAAAATCTGAGCTTCTTTATTCAATTTATTTCTATACACACGCACATAAATATCTCCAGACTTCTATATAGAGATATAGTCTATTGATGGGAAAAAATGTGACTGGGTAATCTAAGCCACTGGCTAAAGACTAGTTGAAAAAGTCAAACATGGACCAACTGAGAATCTCAACTACTAACAAATAAGTCAATACATAATTACATAATCGATACATGCTTATTGAGAACCTATATGCATCAACTATAGAGCTAGGTACCACCTAGATATTTAAGGTACTGCCTCAGTCTGAAAGGGACAAGGGACAGAAGAGAGCTTATGCTGACTCTTGTTTTAGTACTAATGAAGTGCCAAATGAGTTGTGCACACAATAAATGCAATAGGATGTCAGAGGAGTGAGGTTCTCCTCTCAGGACAGTTTAATGAAGGCAGGCTTCACAATAGCAGGGTCACATTTGAGCTTTGAAGTAGTAACAGGACTTGGATACATCAAACCCAATTTGCAAGAAACTCTCCCTGAGAGAACAAAATCTACTATATGCTGCACATTTCCCATCCAGTAGAGAGATGGTTAACATTCAGGACAGGTGACTTTTAAGCAGATGAAAATACAAAGATAAACAAAGATACCATATAACACGGATTGCTGATACTAAGATTTTTAGTATCAAATTGTGTTGGAAATTTCATGCAGAGAAAGTTTTTGTGCTAAAGCTTGACCCAACAAGCTCTAGTTTACATAGATGAAGTTACATGTTTGTATGCACTAGTCAATCCTCAGACATAGAAGGAAAGGGAGAGACAAATGTGAATGAATTTCTGTTACAGAAAGTTTAAGGTTTGAAGAATATACCAATTCTTTCTTTTGTCCAGGAAAGTGCCCTGAAAGACAAGATTTCTGGGGAAGCTTAAGTATGGGGGAGAAAATAAAGAGGGCTTCGATGGCCGGAGGAGAAAGGCACTCTAGTCAGTCAAAAGGGCTTGAGCCTCACACTGTTTGTTTAGAGTTTAGCAAAGACTCCTGCTGTCCACACCCTACTCCTCCTTCATCTACACAAAGGAAGGAAAGAAGGAATGAGCCACGAAAGTGTTATGATGTGCAGGTGGTATGACAAAAACACATGAAGAAACTAAAAACAAACAAACAAACAAAAAAACCCAACACACACACACACACACACAACAAAAAGAGTAGTCAGCGGCAAACACATCCTAATAGGGAACAAAATCTGATTTGACAGTTAGCTGGGGTATGTATCTACTGTTCCAGAATCAAGTGAAAAATTCTTAGGCAAATCACAAAGAAAAATTTCCCTCTTAATGGGTGAAATCAAAATTCTGATAAGGGAACAAGGCACCTGCTATTTTGCAAGTTTGGATAGGGATATTATGTAATGGCAGTGAAGTTTCTAGGTAGATTTTGATGGCAGATGTTGGGGAACAAATTAGTTTTAAGGTGGGCATGTTCATCAAAGTAAGGGAAGAAGGCTTCAAGCAGCAGAGACATAACGTAGGTAAGTAGTGCTTGAAGTAAGCTGATCATAGAAGAATAAATTGAGGAAATTTGAATGATTCAATCAAGAGTCCTCCAGGACACTTTCTCTCTGTCCAAATAACTTTAATCATAGACATCCAGATTATAAGAACTGGAAGGTCATCTAATCCATACACTGTCACTTTACACAGGAGAAAACTGAGGCCTAGAATGGTTAACTCACTTGTCTTAGTTAGTCCTGGTGGAGGAAAGGTAACGTGGTGCTTATCTTAACCAGCTCCCGGACTTTGGGGTCAGGGCCACTGAGATTTAAATACCAATTTTGCTGGTCTGTTTTCCATTGTCTGTGGGTACTTTATATCATGATACATATTGTATTATATAGTGGTCTATATGCTTCAATGTATTTCTTTTTTTCTTTTTTGGGGGGGGTAAGCAGGCAGAAAATGTACTGAGAATGCATGTGAGAGAAAATGTGGGCACTCTCATAAGAAAAGAAGGGTGAGAGGTGAGAGGCCCTGGCAATGTGAGGCAAATTGCTTTTGTAGATTAGCAGTACTTACTCCCACGTACTGTTTACTGCTGTTCTTCTCAGAAATATCGATCTCCTTGAGGCCTGCTTCTGAGAATTTGCCCTTTGCTTATTCAGCTACTGCTCTAATTCTAACCCTACCTCACTACCTCATTTTCCCCTCAGAGACTTCTAAATTCCCTTAATCTGAAGGGGATTTGGGCTGGTGGTCCATCTTTTGTAGCTACTTCATGCTGTCAGTGGGTCCCAGGCCCTACCTGTGGGAGCAGAGAAGTCTCTGGCTATGTTCTTGAGAGTGGCTGGTTGAGTGTGGGGAACAGGAGCATAGCCTCTGGGGAGGAGAAGTTAGTGAAAGGCTTTTAATCTGGTAGGAACAAACTGGATGAGAAATTGTACGATGGTCTGAACAGAAGCAGGAGCAAGACGGAGCTCAGGGTATCCTTTAGAGTTTTTAGGAACACTCCTGGTTGGGGCTTGGCACACTGTGGCAGTTTGCAATATCTGGCTGAAAATGGCATAGGTGCTTCAGTGTATTTTCCAATACATAATGCTTTTTCTTTAGTGGCAGCAGGCAAGGATTACCAAGTCCCCAGGACAGATGTAGAAACTCAGGCATAGTAAAGTTAGATGATTTATAAGGCACATTAGTGAAAGAACTTGGCCTATATTCAGCTATCATGCTCTTGTCACTAGATCATGTTATGCCTGCCCATTGGTACTATTTGTCCTGGATTGCTGTTTCTATACAGAAGAGGAATTGTATTTACTTAATGTAATAAAAACACCGCACATTTGTAACAGTGTGGTTTTCTGTGATTTTTCATTAGAACTGCATAGTGTTTCAGCTACATTATGGGTTAAATAGACTCATGAGGGCTAGCCTGGGAATCAAACCACCATTTATAACATTGTTTCTATGGGAAATTGCTTTGTGAGTTCTAAACAACTGATTTAAAAAATAATTTTGGGAATACTACTGGTTTCAAAGAAGAAGATTGTCAGACATTTCTTGTAATTGGTTACTTAATACATGCATTTATTACAATGCAATACTTGATACAATGCAATTCATTGCATTAAGGCAATAAATAATAGAGTGCCAACTATGTACCTATCACCCATTGTGCTGGGGCTAGGAAAGCAAATTATTTACATATTTAATAATATACAGAAGCATATTATTAAGACAAATAAATTATAAATAAGTGCCAAGACAGAGATATGAAAAAAAAAAAAATGCAGCAGCTGCTAAGAGGACAGAGGATTAAGCCTCCAAGGGGTTTCCCATAGACGTAACATTTGTGTTGGATCTTGATATGCAGGTACAAGTCTGCCAAATAAAGATGGGTAGAAAGGCATCTCAGGTGGAAGGAGAAGCATGCAGAAAAATTCTAGGATGTGTTGATGAAAACGTTTTGGAACTAGACAGCGGTGATGGTTGTACAACATTGTGAATATATGAGATACCAATGAATTGCACACTACAAAATGGTAAATCCATGTTATGCGAATTCCATCTCAATAAAAGCAAAATAGCAAAGACAAGGTAGAAGATTGCCCCTACCAGATATCACAATGTGTCATAAAACAATGGCAATCAAGCATGTGTGGTACTGACACTGTGATACAAATAGACCAGGATAGAGAGAAAAAAAAAATACTAGGATGTGAAAGGGCCTAGTATGATGGGGAAATAATGGCAAGAAGACAGGGGGAAAGAAGACTGATTAACTGTCAGCTGTTATTTAGTCATAATTAAAAATTTAAGTACCTAATGGAGAATGGACTAATAAGGTAAGGATCAGAATCAGTGTATGCAAACTCAATCCATATGGGGGCATCTTAAACTGTCTTACCTTCTTGAGTTTTCTAAAAGAAAGAGGAGGATTTATCAAGAAAATTAAATAGACCCTGTCCTCCATAAAAAATTGGAATTTCTATTTATTCATTTCATTAGCATTGCTTTTATCCGCATATATCTTATTGAGTATCTTTTGCTGAACTATGAAATTAAACCAAAGATTATGAAAACTAACAATGATTTCTAGTGCCTTAGGAAACATGGTAAAAGGTCAGCAGTTAAAATAAAAACTTACACATGTCAACCTTTTCCTTCTGTTTAATTCTGTTAAACTAACGTGCTTTATATTAGTACTATTATAATATTTTAAACTATAACTAGGAAACTGATCGTAAACACATTATCTCTGAATAAAAGTTCACCTGATGTTTCAGTCTGCATATAGATCAATTCTATTTAAAGCATGTAAAAAATAATAACATAAGCAAAAGAGAGGAAGCAAATCCAGAAAAAGGGAAAGAAGGAAATAAGGAGGAAAGGTTTCAGCTCAAGCACATTTTAAATTTATGAGGAACTTCTTCATATTCAAGTACATAATCCATTTGCTGATGGCTGACTGAGGGTGTTTAGGGCTATGTAAACTGTGTTTCTTTCATGTGTAACATAAACAAAAGGATAGGGTCCACAGATCCTCTGTAAACATTAGTTTTAAAAACCATCCTGACCCTACAGTATAAAGCTTACACAATACATGTTAGGACTAAACGATTTCATTCAGGTGAAGACAAGTCAAAAAGGATTTTAAAGAGTCAAATATGGAATTAAGAATATAGAATACCCCAGCTATAGTCGATAGTATTCTTTGCTCTATGCTTTTGATAACTAAAAGTAAAATGAAATTTTATTTTTTTCCAATCTTACCCAGTACAGATTTCTTATAGTTTTAAGAAATTAGGGGCTAGTTCTTTTCATAGAAAAAAGATCAGCCTTCACACTTGAATTCACAGCTATTTTCTGCATACCTGAGAATTTGTCTATGAAATTTGGTAAGAAAAAAAGAGTGTTGAAGTTTAGGATTAGCAGGCTAAGAAGGGGTGTTCATGGTAAAGAACCAATTGTGAATTTGGAGCCAAAGAAGTGACTTAGTTAGTTTCTGGAGTTGTTCCCCTCCCTCATACTTCCTGTATCACCATCCTCTCTGGCAAAACAAACAAACAAACAAACAAATAAAACTCTTGGCTATATCTGGAGTCCTTGGCATGATTCACAACTATATTTCATCTACTGGAGACCAAAGATTACTCTTGTCCAAGCCTCACTAGATTTTTTTTCCATTTATGGTTGATAGTACTACAACTGTAGAGCTATAGATTTCCTTTTACTGACAAGGAAACTTGAGTCCAGAGTGGTGAACAGATGTACCCCAAATGACATAATGAAATGGTGAGGGCACATTCTCGCCTCATAAAAGACAATCTCCTGCCTTCCTACCATCACTACCACCAAAAACTCACTCTATGAGGCCTCTGAAAATCAGTCTGGTGTACCTCCTGTGTTGTACCACACAAGCCTCTCCTTGATTTCATCTTTTTCAGACCGTGTTTTGCTCCCTGGGAGCTATTCTGGGTCTAATTTACCTGTCAAAAGTATGAAATACTGATTATAATAAAGTCTTTCTTCTGACTCGAACTCTTTCTTTAATCATAGAGCTTACACTCTATTGGGAGAGGGAGGCATTAAACAAATAATCAAACAAATATGTAATTGCAACTTGTAGGTGCAATGAAGGAAAAGTAAAGGATGCAATTATGAAGTGTAATAGGGGGATGTGATTTAAGTTTTAGAGGCAAGCCAGTTATAGGAAAATTTCTATAAGAAAATAATATTTAAGAGAGACCAGAAAGAGAGTTAAGAGTCAGCAAGACAGTGGAAGAAGAATAGTCCAGCATGACGCTCTCAGATGGAAAGCTCTTGAAGCTGGGGTGTGGTGAGCAAAGGAGAGTGACGTAACTGAGACAAGAGTGGCGGCTAGGGCCTGGTCGGGGACGGTGTTCGGGGACACAGGGAGAACTGAGATTTATTTTGAGACCCATAGAAGTCACTAAAAGATGTTAAGACGGAGTGTGACATGGCCAAATGTGCTTCTTTCTATAAGATAACTCTGACAATCCTTATCATAGAAGGCAGTTTTTAAAAATAAATGTCATAATCCAAGGAATGAAGAGAATTAGAGTGCAAATCTTTCTCTTGATAATTCAAAATAAATGCTCTTTTGATGATCCTTATATTGTATTATAGTTATTTGCCATCTAACATGAAAACTAACTGCAGAACAAAAATAGCAGGTTCCCTAAATCTTAGAAAAAGTAACAAAGTATGAACAAAATTCATGAAGCTGTGATATCCTTTAAAATGGTAAAACTGATAGTATTTTTGTAATAAAAAAACAAAGGAGACTGTCACAAAATTATATGAAAATTTCGAATTTCTTACTTGCAGAATTCACTTGGAGCTTTAAATTATGTTGAAATTTTATTCTTTTATCTGAATTTTAAATGATCTTCATAAGTTGGATAGAGTAAGGCCCAAAGTAAATTTTCAAGGAACTATTTTCTGAAATACATATTCTTAGTAATGACACTGAAATGTGGTTTTGCAAATAAGTGGCTTTATTTTTGTGATCCTGAGTTATTCTTGTGGCAATCTGCCTCTTATTGCAAAGAAATCATAAAATGAGAGGTGGTTAATTTTGAGGTGGGGGAGGGGGTTGAAATAATATTAATAACCAGAGATTGACCTCAATAAAACTAAGAAAAATTATTCTGAGGAATGATCTAATGAAAGTAAAACAAAAATTGGAGATTTGCAAAACCTCAGAGAATTGTGTATTTTAATCCAACCTCCACAGGACTCTTAAGATTTATATGCTATACGAATCAAGCATCTTTCCTCAGGCGAATGTTTTATTCCAAGAAAAAAGTGTATTAGATTGACATACTTTGATTTTCATCTAATTTACTATAAAAGAAGCTATGTCACTCTTCATTTGCAGCATAATTCTCAGAAAAATTTAAAGTTCCATGTCAAAAAGTTAGATAATACACTACAGGCAAACATATTTTCATAGTTTGTAAAGTTAAATTTTTTAGTAGGGTACTTTAACACTGAAGACATTTAAATCAGCTAATTTTTATACCTTCTAAAATGCTCAATTGTTTAATAAGTAATGTTCTTGGGATGCTTACATTTCTGCTTAATAAAGTAAATTAGCTTTAACATAGCTTCTTAGTGAACATATAATATTAGTTATTTAGTTAGTAAATGCTTGCTTTGTTCCTGTTCCCTGAGAAAATGGTATTGGAAACAAAACAAAGTAAAAAAAAAGTTACAGTTTTGGAATGAAAAAAAGTTGTTTAGTCACCTGAAACATCAGTACTGAATGTGAGTACTTGCTTAATTATTGAGAGGGCCCTGAAATAGAAATATTCACAGGTTCAAAAGAGGGCTGCCAAATAGGTTATCAAGCAAAAAATATGCAACCACCTGGAGAACAAAATCCATCTGTCTGACTGAATTTATTTGAAAAAATTTTTTTAGACTTGTTAGTAAAACCCTCATGTAAAATTTATTTGGTTGAATAATTTACTAAGAATATTTCCATAAGCATCATAAAGTGCTATAGTTGACAAAAATGAATATACTAATCATCTTTCTAACTTGGAACCACTGTCTCACAGCTTCTAATGAATATACTTTGTAGGTTACTAGTTAGGCTTCATTGTACTCATTGTCTCAATTTTTAAAGCAGGATTCCTGTAGATATAAGGTGGCCAGTTCTATTGAACACCCTCTTTTATTCTCACAAGGGGGTGAGAATAAGTATTTCTGGTGAAGCTGATATTTAATATCTTTCTCTCAGAAAAATGCACCGTGTTGCCCTTCTCATTTTCCCAGGAGATTGGAACCCAAGTGATGGCTAGAGTTAGGATGAGGAAAGGCCAGCAGGAATAACACAAAACCTAGATTCTCAATCCCAGAACTTGCTTTTGCACAAAAACTGTGCGTTAGGAGATAACTCACAGAACACATTCAGATGATTCCCATGCCCTTTAAATATTCACAAATTAAAGGGAGTGGATATTAAATGAGACAATGCAATGTATGTAAAATAAAAAGCGCAGTGCTTCACATGTAAAAGTCACCTAATATTAGTTTTACCCACCCTCACAACTTACCCCTTCTTTCTAAGTACAGAAAATTGTAACAGCAAAGTTCTTAACAAAGAAGAAATGTTTCCAATCAGGTAAACGATCTGTTAATATACAAAATGTCAATATACAACTTAAAAGATTCATGGGTTTAATACTGAAATGTGAACGTATTCTTCCTGAAGACTAGAAGATGTACTTAAGAAGTTAGTACTTAAACTTTTACCAGCATAAGAGTTTTCCAACAAAAGGACATTAAGTACTAGAATAAGATGACCCTTATCTAAAACAGAATGACAGTTCAAGCTGAGTCAAGCAATTAAAAAGATATGCTCTGGTACCCTTTCTTTTAATCTAATAGTATGAAAAATTGTCTTAAAAAATTCTTTGTTCTACTACCAAAAACTTCTTGATGTGGTTATCTATAAACAAAATCAAAACTTTCAAAATAAAACCTATCAGAAACTAAGCTACACACTCTCTCAAACAAAAGAAAACAAGTTTACCAAATCCCCACTGAAGAAGTTTAAAAGGTAAACATGTTGAGACAGAAGCCAAGACGGCGGCTTAGTGAGGTGTGGGATTTAGTTTGTCCCCCAGAGCAGCTAGTAAATAGCCAGCAACAGTACAGAACAACTGCTGGGGCCATGTCAGTGACCGGACACATAGCGTACACCAGTCTGGACAAACTGGACCAGCTGCAATCCCATCCAGAACCATGAGTCCCCCAAACCATGGAGCCGGCACCCCTCCCCCACAGGCTGCTTCCCAGAAGGGAAAGGAAAGAGACTTCACTAGCAGCAAGGGGCTGAGCACAACCAAGCTCCAATTGTGGAATTAATTAACAAATTCTGACTACTAAAAATAGACCCCGAGCTCAGTTGACCTCGAGTAAAATCTGGGGTTCTGGTTTTTGCCCCAGCACAGAAGTTTTTTGAATTGGACAGCACAAAATACTTGAAAACGGTATGGGCCCTGAAAGAAAGGAGGGGGCATGTAGAACCTGGAGATACACAAAACAACGTACCAACTTAAGCTCTTGATTGGCAAACCCGAGAAACAGGGCTCCTGCTCTAGAAAGGATTTTTTTCTTTCTTTTCTTTTTTGTGGCTATCTCTACTGCTTGATTGCTCTTTAGATAGAGCTGTAAGGCTTCTCAGGCTCTAAGGCATGGGCAGAATTAAGCTTATCTGAGAGCTTGTCTGGAGGCTGTGCCATCCCCAGGAGAGGGGTGGGGCCCAGCTCAGGTGGAATCCCTCCCTCAAGGAATTCAGACCCCAGAGTCTGGAAAATAGAAGCGATTCAAGCCAGCCTACAACCTCTCCTTTTTCTCAACCATGCCCCCAGCAGGGATAGTCTGCTAAAGTTGAAGGCACCACATCACCTTATGCTGGTGGGACCCCCAGGCAGACAAGTGCCACATACTAGGCAGGTATAGGAAAAACACAGAGTCTAGAGGCTTCATAGGAAAGTCTTTCAACCTGCTGGGTCTCAACCTCAGGGAAAATGGATGCAGGTGACTCTTTCCTCCTGAGAAGAGGCCAGTTTGGTCTGGGAAAATCGGGCTGGGGTCTATAATACTAAGTAGACCTCCTAAGTGGGGGGAAAAAAAGACACCATACAGGCAGGGCAAGAAACAAGAAAACAAGAATCGAAAAATTCTGATCTATTAAACAAAACCTAAGCTAGAGGTCTAAAATAAGCTGAAATGAATGCCAAAGAACAAATAGACAACAAAGTCACCCAGCAAAAATATCCTAGGTAAAAGAAATGAAAACAATCTCCAGAATAAACTAATTAAGGAAATGAAATGCCTAGACTCTAGCAAAAAATGATGAATGATACTAGGAAAATTGAAGATATGGCCCAATTTTCAAACCAAAAATTCAAATGAGATACAGGAGTTGAGACAATAAATTCAGAATGTTCGAACAGATATGGAAAATCTCATCAAAAATTGAATCAATGAACTGAGAGAGGATAAAGAAGGCAAGGAATGACCAAAAAGAAGAAAAAAAAGCCTGAAAACACAGATCACAGAACTTATGGGAATGAAAGGCACAGTAGAAGAGATGGAAAAAAACAAAACAAAACAAAACAAAACAAAACAAAACAAAACAATGGAAACCTACAATGTTAGATTTCAAGAGGCAGAAGATAGGATTAGTGAACTGGAGGACAGAACATCTGAAATCTGACAACAAAAAGAAAGTATAGGGAAAATAATGGGAAAACATGAGCAGGGACTCAGGAATTGAATAACAACATGAGGCATATGAATATACATGTTGTGGGTGTCCCAGAAGGAGAAGAGAAGGGGAAAGGAGGAGAAAAAATAATGGAGGAAATTATCACTGAAAATTTCCCAACTCTTATGAAAGACTTAAAATTACAGATCCAAGAAGTGTAATGTACCCCAGACAGAACAGATCCAAATAGACATACTCCAAGACACTTACTAATCAGAATGTCAGATGTCAAAGAGAAAGAGAGAATCTTGAAAGCAGCAAGAGAAAAGCAAGCCATCACATACAAGGGAAGCTCATAAGAGTATGTGTAGATTTCTCAGCAGAAACCATGGAAGTGAGAAGACAGTGGGAGGATATATTTAAATTACTAAAAGAGAAAAACTGCCAACGAAGAATTCTATATCCAGCAAAACTGTTCTTCAAAAATGAAGGAGAAACTAAAACATTTTCAGACAAAAAAATCACTAAGAGAAATTGTGACCAAGAGACCGGGTCTGCAAGATATACTAAAGGGAGATCTAGAGACAGAAAGGAAAAGACAGGAGAGAGAGGTGTGGAGAAGAGTGTAGAAATGAAAACTATCAGTAAAGGTAAAAAGAAGAAAAATTAGATAGGACACATAAAATCCAAAATGCAAAATGGTAGAAGAAAGTACTGCCTGTACAGTAATAACACTAAATGTTAATGGATTAAAATCCCCAGTCAAAAGACATAGACTGGCAGAATGGATTAAAAAATAGGACCCATCTATATGCTGTCTACAGGAAACACATCTTAGACCCAAGGATAAACATAGGTTGAAAGTGAAAGATTGGGAAAAGATATTTCATGCAAATAACAATCAGAAAAGAGCAGGAGTAGCTATACTAATACCCAACAAATTAAACTACTAATGTAAAACAGTTAAAAGAGACAAAGAAGGACACTATGTATTAATAAAAGGAACAATTCAACAAGAAGACATAACAATCATAAATATTTATGCACTGAGCCAGAGTGCACCAAAATACATGAGGCAAACACTGAAAAGAGAAATAGACACATCCACCGTAAAAGTTGGAGACTTCAATTCCCTACTCTCATCAATAGACAGAACATCTAGAAAGAGGATAAACAGAATTTGAGTAATACAATAAATGAGCTAGACTTAATAGACATTTATAGAACATTACACCCCACAACAGCAGGATACACCTTTTTCTCAAGAGCTCATGAATCATTCTCAAGGATAACCCATATGCTGGGTCACAAAGGAAGTCTCAATAAATTAAAAAGATTGAAATCATACAAAACACTTTCTCAGATCATAAAGGAATGAGGTCGGGAATCAAAAATAGGTAGAGGGCCAGAAAATTCAATGATATATGGAGGCTCAACAACACACTCTTAAACTCAGATCATAATGGAATGAAAATGGAAATCAATAACAGGCAGAGGGCCAGAAAATTCACAAATATATGGAGGCTCAACAACACACCTTTAAACAACCAGTGGACCAAGGAAGAAATTACAAGAGAAATCAGTAAATATCTTGAGGCAACTGAAAGTGAAAACACAACATATCAAAATTTATGGTGTGTAACAAAGGCAGTGCTAAGAGGGAAATTTATTGCCCTAAATGCCTATATCAAAAAAAAAAAAAAAAAAAAAAAAGAGGAAAACTGGAGGAATTAACCGTCCATTTGGAAAAACTAGAGAAAGAACAGCAAACACACTCCAAAGCAAGCAAAATGAAAGAAATAAAGATTAGAGCAGAAATAAATGAAACTGAGAATATGAAAAGAATCAAGAAAATCAACAAAACCAGAAGTTGGTTCTATGAGAAAATCAATGAGATTGATGGACCCTTAGCAAGGCTGACAAAAAGAAGAGAGAGGATGCAAATAAATAAGATCAGAAATGGAAGAGGAGACATAACCACTGACCCCACAGAAATAAAGGAGGTAATGAGAGGATACTATGAGCAACTTTATGCTAATAAATTAGACAATGTAGATGAAATGGACAGCTTCCTAGAAAGACATGAACAACCAACATTGACTTGAGAAGAAATAGACAACCTCAACAAACCAATCACAGAAAAGAAATTGAAATAGTCATTAAGAGGCTCCCTAAAAAAGAAAAGTCTAGGACCAGATGGCTTCACATGTGAATTCTACCAAACATTCAAGAAAGCATTAGTACCAATCCTGCTCAAAGTCTTCAAAAAAATTGAAGAGGAGGGAAGGCTACCTAAGTCATTTTATGAAGCGAACATCACCTTCACACCAAAGCCAGACAAAGATATTACAGGAAAAGAAAATTACAGACCAATTTCTCTAATGAATATAGATGCAAAAATCCTCAACAAAATTCTTACAAATCGAATTCAGCAGCACATTCAAAGAATTATACACCATGATGAAGTAGGATTCATCCCAGGTATGCAATGATGGTTCAATGTAAGAAAATTAATTAATGTAATACACCATATCAATAAATCAAAGCAGAAAAACTGTCATATGATCATCTCAATTGATGCAGAAAAGGCATTTGACAAAATTCAACATTCTTTCCTGTTGAAAACACTTCAAAGGATAGGAATAGAAGAGAACTTCCTCAATACAATAAAGGGAATATATGAAAAACCCACACCAAACATCATCCTCAATAGGGAAAAACTGAAAACTTTCCCCTGAAGATGAGAAACAAGACAAGGATGTCCACTATCACCATTGTTATTCAACATTTTGTTGGAAGTTCTAGCCAGAGCAATTGGACAAGAAAAAGAAATACAAGGCATCCAAATTGGAAAGGAAGAAGTAAAACTCCCACTGTTTTCAGATGATATTATACGATATGTTGAAAAACCCTGAAAAATCCACAGGAAAACTACTAGAGTTAATAAATGAGTACAGCAAAGTGGTAGGTTACAAGATTAACACTCAAAAATCTGCAGTGTTTCTAAACACTAGTAATGAACAATCTGAAGGGGAAATCAAGAAAAAAATTCCATTTACAATTGCAACAAAAAATAAAATATTTAGGAATAAATTTAACTAAGGATACAAAAGACCTATACTAAGAAAACTACAAGAAATTGCTAAAAGAAATCACAGAAGAACTAAATAAATGGAAGGGCATTCCATGTTCATGGAGTGGAAGACTAAATATAGTTAAGATGTCAATTCTACCTAAACTAATTTATGGAATCAATGCAATACCAATTAAAATCCAAAAACTTACTTTTCCAAAATAGAGAAGCCAATAACCAAATTTATCTGGAAGGGTAGGGTGCCCTGAATAGCTAAACATGTTCTGAGAAAGAAAAATGAAGTTGGAGGTCTCACACTATCTGACTTTAAGGCGTATTACACAGCTACACTGGTCAAAATAGCATGGTACTGGCATAAAGATAGATAGAGTGACCAAAGGAATCAAATAGAGTGCTCAGATATAGACCCTCTCATCTATGGACAATCGATCTTTGATAAGGCAGTCAAGCCAACTCACCTGGGACAGAACAGTCTCTTAAATAAATGATGTCTAGACAGATCCTGGAGTACAGAATCTCTGTCTGACCTACTAAAGAAAGCCAACCATCACTCCATGCCAGGGCTAGAAGCTGCCTGTCTAAAAACCACAGGAATGCATTTGAAAACCCAAGTTTTCAGTTATACAGGAATACAGCAAGAAGCACTAGCATAATGAAAGACTGTCTTCAAAAATATCTCCGCTTTCAGAGACAGCCATTTGTGTGCTTGAGCAGAAAAAGCCAACATTTATTGAGCATCTGTTTAAGTATAAGCACTGTGTTATTGGCTGGAGATGTAAAGTGCCTATTCTCAAGGGTCCACAACCTGCTGGGGGGCACATATTATAAACTGAATAATTATTAAACAATGAGCCTATTAAATTCAGTGATAGACACATGCCCAGAAAATTATAAGAGTGCATACTAGGGACTGACATCTACCTAAAGAAATCCAGAAAGGCTTCCTGAAAGAAGAGACAGCTGAGAATATTAAGTTTTATGACTCACAAAACCAAAACAGAAAATATAGTTCAATAATGCCAGAGAGTGAGTGGCTGGAGATATTTTAGTGTGAACTGAGACTGGACATAAGATAGCTTTTTATGAGCAACCTGCTATCAAACTTAACACAAGAAAAAGCAATAAGAACATCTATAAGACAATATTTAGAGCAAAAGTGAATTATAGCTGATTACACAGTAAAATGACTGGAGTCAAGGAGGAGACACTGTTTTGGATTTTCAGATACAACACTAAATAAGTGAAAGCATGAGAGGTTGCACAATGCTACTTTTTTTATCATTATTCATTTTATTATTCAAATTTCATTACTGACAGAGATAAGTTTTAGCAATTAAATATCCTACACCATTTTGCCGCTAACTTCATAAAATAGATACAGACCCTATGAAGATGTAATATTTAAAATTTCTTTTTTTTTTTCATTAAACTGCACCATGTCATCACCTAAATGAAACATTTTATTCTTATTTAGAAGCCATTACGTTTGTGCTACTCTTTTATGGGATATTAAAGCCTCAGTGGGGCGGGCCGCGGTGGCTCAGCGGGCAAAGTGCTTGCCTGCCATGCCGGAGGACCTCGGTTCGATTCCCGGCCCCAGCCCATGTAAAAAACAAACAAAATACAATAAAACAAGAAAATGTTTAAAGATGTTTCCCTTTCTTCCTCCCTTCCTTCCTTCCATCCTTCCTTCCTTCTCTCTGTCTTTCCTTCCTTTAAAAAAAAAAAAAAAAAAAAAAAAAAGCCTCAGTTTACAATTACTTCTGAATCAGAAATTTGGAACCAGTCTTTTTGTTGGAACCAAATAAAAGCAAAGAATAGGAACCAAAAAACAAACAAACAAACAAAAAAACATGGTGCCTAGAGAACTGGATATCCACATGCAAAAGAATGAAAGAGGATCCATATCTCACACCTTATACAAAAATTATCTCAAAATGGATCAAATACCTAAACATTAGCTCTAAGATCATAAAACTGTTAGAAGAAAATGTAAGGAAATATCTTATAAGTCTTATAATAGAAGGCAGTTTTCTAGATCTTAACCCAAAGCACAAGCATTCAAGAAAGAAAGAAATAATGGGAAGTCCTCAAAATTAAACATTTTGTACATCAAAGAACTTTGTCAAGAAAGTAAAAAGACAGCCTACACAATGGGAGACAATATTTGCAAATGATATATCAGATAAAGGTCTAGCATCCAGAATATATAAAGAGACTGTTCAACTCAACAACAAAAAGACAATCCAATTAAATAATGGGCAAAAGACATGAATAGACACTACTCAGAAGAAGAAATACAAATGACCAAAAGGCACATGAAAAGGTGCTCAACTTCCCTGGCTATTAGGGAAATGCAAATCAAAACCACAATGAGATATCATCTCACACCCACCAGAATGGCCATTATCAATAAAACAAACATGACAAGTGTTGGAGAGGATGTGGAGAAAGAAGCACACTAATCCACTGTCGGTGGGAATGTAAAATGGTACAACCACTGTGGAAGGCAGTTTGGTGGTTCCTCAGGAAGCTAAGTATAGAATTGCCATATGATCTGGCAATACCATTGCTAGGTATCTACTCAGAGGACATGAGAGAAAGGACACAAATGGACATTTGCACCAATGTTTATAGCAGCATTATTTACAATTACTAAGAGATGGAAGCAGCCAAAATACCCATCAACAGACAAGTGGCTAAACAAGCTGTGGCATATACATATGATGAAATATTATGCAGCTGTAAGACAGAATAAAGATATGAAGTATGTAACAACATGGATGGACACTGAGGACATTAAACTGAGTGAGATTAGCCAGAAACAAGAGGACAACTACTGTATGGTCTCACTGATAATGAACTAACATTAGTGAATGATCTTGGAGAATTTCACTTAAGAACAGAGACCACCAGGAGATAGAAATAGGATAGATATTGGGTAATTGGAGTTGAAGGGATACAGATTGTGCAACTGGACTGACCGTAAAAATTCAGAAATGGATAGCAGAATATTACCTGAGTGTGTACAATAATGTTAGTACACTGAATGAAGCTGAGTGTGAGGATGATAGAGGGAGGAGGGCTGGGGCACAAATGAAATCAGAAGGAAAAATAGACGATAAAGACTGAGATGGTATAATCTAGGAACGCCTAGAGTATACAATGATAGTGACCAAATGTACAAATTAAAAAATGTTTTTGCATGAGGAAGAACAAAGGAATGTCAATATTGCAGGGTGTTGAAAATGGATAGTAATATATATTTTAAAACTTTAATTTATGTGCAAGACTAAAGCAAAAAATGTTTACTTGGTACAAAATTTATATTTTGACTAGTGCATCTCCTAATATAACTTATGTGGATAGTTTAACAGAACACAATAAGTACATGGAACCTTGAGTGATGCATGAGATTTTGTAGGTTTTTCCAGAGTGATGCCCTGATAAATTCCAGAGTGATTTGAACAGTGAATGAAAAAGTATTTCCAAAGTCCCCTTGGGGGAATGGCAAGAAAAAGGGAAAATTCAACTTCCCCATGGGAAGTTGTCCTGATATTCGCACAAGCAGTGGGGACAACCAAAGCAATAGGCCAAGCCCTCAATTTTGGGTTTTGTTCATACAAAACTTAACCCCGTGAAAGACAGGCTAAGCCTACTTAAAATCAGGGCTAAGGATCACCCCCAGAGAACCTCTTTTGTTGCTCAGATGTGGCCTCTCTCTCTCAGCCAACACGACAGGCAAACTCACTACCCTCCCCCTCTCTATGTAGAATGTGACTCCCAGGGGTGTAAACCTTCCTGACAACGTGGGACAGAAATTCTAGAATGAGTTGGAACTCAGCATCAAGGGATTGAGAAAGCCTTCTCGACCAAAAGGGGAAAAGAGAAATGAGACAAAAGAAAGTGTCAATGGCTGAGAGATTCCAAACAGAGTCAAGGGGTTATCCTGGAGGTTATTCTTACGCATTATATAGATATCACCTTTTTAGTTACGGTATAATGGAGAGGCTAGAGGGAAGTGCCTGAAAACGTAGAGCTGTGTTCCAGTAGACTTGTTTCTTGAAGATTATTGTATAATGATATAGCTTCCATAATGTGACAGTGTGATTGTGAAAACCCTGTGTCCGATGCTCCTTTTATCTATGGTATGGACAAGTGAGTAAAACATATGGATCAAAAATAAATAAATAATAGGGCAAACAAATGTTAAAATAAATTTAGTAGATTGAAGTGCTAGTGATCAATGAAAGGGAGTGGTAAGGGGTATAGGAAAAAAATAGGTGAAACAAAGGCTAAAATATATTCGGGAGATGGAAATACTAGCAGTCAATGAGACGGAGGGGTAAGGGGTATGATATGTATGAGTTTTTTCTTTTTATTTTTTTTCTGAATTGATGCAAATGTTCTAAGAAATGATCACGGTGATGAATGTACAACTATGAGATGGCATCGTGAGTTATTGATTATATACCAAGAATGCAATGAATGCATTCATATGGCAAGAATGTTCATGTTTGCATGTTGTTATGTTTAAAAAAATAATTAAAAAAAAGTTAAAGATGTAGCTGTTATCTTTGATTCAAAATAATTTCCATTTTAACTGTATCTCAATTCTATTCATTAGTTTCTATTCAGATGAGATAGTTACAGCAATCTTATGCTTTTACGCAGAGATCAATCAAATAGAATATACTAAAAATCAAAATGGCATGCTATTTAAATTAATAATCACTTTTTAGAAATAGCTCAATGGATTTCATATTATCTGAATTGATTTTCGAACATTAAACAACAGATGGCTATTAATGGTACAAAATTAGAATATAAAATTTAGGGCAGCCTGAAAACTTGTCATTTGACATGTTTTCCATTTGGGAACATGTGGAGTTATTTCTTAGAAACAATCCTATGTTTCCTTATGTCACAAACCTGTTACCATGACAGGAAGGACAAACGCCTGCCATATAATGCTGTGCATACCATTAAAAAGGGTTCATTCATATTTATAATACAATCTGTGATGTCAATGAAATCACTTTAGATCTCACTGTTATTTCAAACAAATCCATAACTGAGAAAAAGGCAGAATGCTGACAGGAGTTAATGTGGGTTTTATGCTGCTTACAATTGCTTTCTAATCTACTAAATGGCTGTGAAAATTGATGCACTGTTAGTAGTGCTTTTATATACTAGTACAGATAAAGACTTGTTGTGTTGCAATAATCTCTGTAACGCTAAATTGAATTTTCTACAATCCTCTTTGTTTTCCCTATTTGTATGTGTAAAGCTCCTGATTTTTTGTAAACCATTTTAAAGATACCAAAAGTGTCTTTTCGTTTTAATTGAGATGCGTTTGCTTATACTTCCAGAACAAAGCAAAGTTGTCATTCTATCCAAGTTACTTTTGAAATATAATTAAAAATTTTTTTTTAATGAATTAAGGAATCACATTCCCAAGAGATTTGTATTATCCCATTCCATACCTCTGAATCACTTAACCTGACTAGGAATTTGACTAGGTCACAGTTTATTGAAGGCTATATAACCTAATGAAAGTTATAAAAATTAAGACATAAATATGAAATATTATTAATCATACCTCCTCAAAAAGTATTTTTATTTTAAAAACTAACCATTAGGTTATATTACATGCTGACTATATGATAGGTGAGCAGGCAGAAAGGTTTTTCAAAGAAGGAATTGAGGGTCATGCACCAACATCTGTAATTATTTCATCTAGTTCATCTAAATATTAGTGCAAACAGATAATGTTGAACGCCCATTAGTCATCAGAGCTACTGGACTGCATTACCTCTTTAGCCAAGCCAGCCTGTAAGCATGTGATAATAACAATCATAACAACCATTCTTCCTTTTAATGAATATGACTCCCATTTACAGCTTGCCATTAGAACCATCTACAGTCTGAGGACTGCAAGTTGGGCTTTCACTTCTACACAAGCTATGAACAAGATAACTTACTGATAAAAGCAAAGTGGAACATATGTCCATGATGGTTTTTTGTTGTTGTTGTTGTTCATGATGCTTCAAAACAACTGTGTCATCAACTAATTATTAACTACTTATGTGTTGTGCTAATGGTTTTAAATTTCCAAGAAAGGGGCTAGAAAGAGCGGATAATTTTCCCCTGATTCTAGGGTGTTACTTGTGATTGCAAACAATGTTTGCTTTTAAATAAAATTTTTTTTAGAACGAAATAATGCTCCTCACTTATCTTTTATTACTATTTTAAATCTATTATGTATTAGGGAGTGAATAAAGCATTCAGAAAAGTTTAATAAAATACATATGTCCAAAAGTGCATAAACCCAATAATGCTTATTTTATAACTATTGAAATGGGAGCAGTATCTTTTCAAAGATCTATCTTCTTTCTTCCTGTACTTATCAATACATTTTTATACTCATTATTTTTCTATGACAAGTTATTTCACTGACATTTATAAAGCACTTCATTAAGAAAATTAAATAATTAGGTATCTGATTATGATTGTACTCTGAGCTTATTATGGGGTTTTAAAGTCTTTTCCAGGCAGACCATGGTGGCTCAGTGGCAGAATTCTCGTGTGGCATGGCGGAGACCTGGGTTTGATTCCTGGTGCATGCCCATGTAAAAAAAAAAAAGGATCAAACCGTCTCTAAATAATAGTATTCCTAAGTAGCACTCAAGAGTGTTAAGAGAAAAACAAATATATCCTGCACACACACAAAAAGTAAAATTCTCCATATCTGGAATCCAATAAAAAAATTACCAAAAAAAAGTGTTTTCCCTTCTGCCATCTTAGATTCCCTTTGGCAAACTGGTCTTCTAAGGGACTTAAAATAACATGAAATAATTTATTTCTAATGAAGGAACACAAAGCTATTTTACTGCCTCAAAATAACTAATAAAAGAAAAGGAGAAAAAAAGAAACCAACAATATATCTATTATAAGCTACTATGTTTGGAAATCAGAGATACAAAACCTAGCAGTGGTTAACTAACTTGAATATAAAAACAATATTTAATAAAACAGAAAAATCACCAGAAAATATCCCTTTCATCAATCTTTTTTTGAATCTCTGTTGCACAAACATTGGAGAGCAAACATGCAAAAAAAAAAAAAAATGCTGCTAAAATAGTACATGAAAAAGTACTGTAATTTAAAATCATGACAAAAGGAATAGAATAGCATAAGTCACATTCCTGCTTCTTAAAAAATAGGAAGTAAGCAATATATGTATTTCTTTAAATTAGCTTGAAGTAATTTATTTCCAATGAATAACACAAATACTACATGGCAAGGGTCAAGACCTGAAAGTATCAGGATGGTATGGTTTAGTAGTTCCCAATAGCTGCTCTTAAGCATTCACTGAGGCAAAATGCAAAAAATAATGATTCCCAAATCTAAATTTCCATAAATTAAAAAATTAAGATCGTGTTATCTTTCCTTTTTCTGGTGTTAAAATATGCTTATTAAAAATGAGCAAGGGTAGTTCAGTGGTAGGATTATTGCCCTGCCATGCATGAGACCCGGGTTCGATACTCGGACAGCATTCCTCCCAACCCCCAAACTAAATTTCAACAAATGGTGTTGCAATAATGGGATTGTCTCATAGAAAAAGAATGAAATGTAACCCCCACCATACACCATATTAAAAAAAGAAAAGCAGTACTGGTGATTGCAAAGGATTATCTTTTATGCCCATTTATTCATTCATTCAACAATTGAACACCTAATATGGGCCTCAATGTGTTCTATGAAGAGCAAGGAACATAACCAAAGCAGTCTCTGCTTTCCTGGAGCTTATATTTTGGGGATAAGGCAGGAAGAGACACACAATAGACAAATATGTAAATACATAGTGAGTCACAGAGTGAGAAGTACGATAGGGAAAAAAGGCAGGATAAATGTGTGGAGGCTTGGTGCTACAATTTCACAAAGGATGGTCAGAATAAGCCTTATCTCTGATAAAGTAAACATGGAGCAGAGATCTGCAGGAATAGATGAAGTGAGCTGTGTACATATTTTGGAGGGAAAATTTTTCTAGGTCTAAAGAACAGCAAGTGAGAAGATTGACACATTCGAAGAATAGTAAGGTATTTGGGATGCTGAAGAGGATGAGCCAGGCAGGACTACAGAAATCAGGTCTGAAAAATGATGGGGTTTAGCCCTGTAAATCTCTTACCCACAGGAGGGTTTTGAGATAGGTTACCTAATCTGACTTACAGCTGAGGCTGGATGTTATGTTCAGAATAGATTATAGAGGATGCGGTGGAAGCACAGAAGCCAGTTAAGAGGCAATTTCAAGAACCCAGGTAAGATAAAAAATAACTAGATTTGTTCTCCTACATAAGAGATCCGGAGAAAAAGTGAGCTGATGATTCAAAAGCCGTCATTTTAATTTTGAGTTCCTAATTTATTTTCCAATTTCCCACTGTTTTCAGAAACACATTTGGGTAGAGACAGGTCTTAATTCTAGGTTCTTATTAGAAAGTGATTTCAGTAATTCATTCCATTTTAATTTCTAGTTATATTTTCTCAAGAATGTCTTACAGTTCTGCGACTCTAAATAATTTTGAGTTTGGACTAACAGTCCACTGGGGCAAGGCTGGCAGTTAGGGACCTTACATGGACTGTTGGAGATAAATGAGAATGATGATCTTCCTTGGCTTTCCTAATCTTTAAATCAGCTGGAATGAGCTGTTTCTTTCCTTCCTTCTTCCAAACTTCTTTCTATATCCTTGCCGATCATAAAGATAAACTGCTCATTCACTCCTATACTCTCAGAAGCTCTTACTCCTTCAACCACACTTTCTCCTTCTGTCAACCTAAAATGTGGGCCTCTCCTTAGGCTTCTGGCTTCAAAGCTTTCTATCTCTAGTGCTAAACTCTTGCCTGAATTGCAGAACTCAATTTCTACCAAGGAATGGAATACCTCTCCTTCTCGTCTTCGATTTCCTCACATCTAAGTGTAGATCTATTTTCTTTTAGGGGAAAAAACCCTAATTCTATTTCTTTATATCCCCTGTTTTATTTAGTGGTGCCACCATTTTCCTACATGGCCCACTATTTCTATCATGGGGAGGTAAAAATAAATCTAATAGCATATCTCTCTCTACAGTATAACACCTAACTGCTCCTTTCCCTTTTATTTGCCAATCACTCAGTCAGCAACCTTTGTAGCAGTAGCCAAATATTCATGTTGGGGGATGTGATGGTTAGGTTCTGGTTTCAACTTGTCCAAATGATCATGTCCAATTGCCTGGTCAGGCAAACACTGGCCTAACCATTGCTGCAAGGATAATTCCTGGCTGGTTGATTAATCATCAGTCAGCTGATTGCATCTGTTGCTGATTACATCCGAGATCAACTAAGACGTGCCTCCCACAACAAGATAATCCAATCAGTCAAAGGCTTTTAAGGAAGAAGAGAGACTCTTTTACTGCTTTTTCACCCAGCGAGCCTCTCCTATGGAGTTCACCCAGGCCTTTCATCAGAGCCACCAACCTCACAATTGCCCTGAAGATTTTGGACTCTTCCTCTCCCATGGGTGCATAAGATACCTTTATAAATCTCATACTTGGAAATCTCTCCTGTTGGTTCTGTTTCTCTAGAGAACCCTAACACTGGGGATTCCTGTTTCAGAGATCCCTGGGATGGAGGATGCATGTGTGCATGTACAGGTGCTCACATGAGTATACATCAATGCCTTATCAGGACACAGCAATACTTTTTCTGACTAATATCTCCAAAAGCATAATATAGGAAGGAGTGGTAGACACAGTTACACGTGCCTTGCTATATCTCCTAGTCTCCTTCTAGCTCTCATCAACGAGTACAAGTTGAAGAGAGGTGTGCTGCATTTGAGGTGAGGAAGTTAGGAGTTGAATGGTCTCCTCCAACCCTTTCTCCCTGCTGTGGTGATGGTGGTCTTCTCGATGATGCAGCTATGTAGCTGAGGAAGGCTGCCTGGATCACGTTGGATTTCACGTGTGAGAGAAATAATCCTTTATTGTATTAAGCCATTGAGATTCCAGGATTTGTCTGGATAATTAAATATATTTAATTAGCCTGATTAATAAATATTTATAATATTTAAATATCCTGACTAATAAAGAATGGTTATCTTTGCTAAAACTAACCTTAAAAGTTAAGTTTATTTCTGGATTTTTTTTTTTTTTTTTTTTTTTTTTTAAAGAGAGAGGGAGGAAAGGAAGGAAAGACAGAGAAGGAAGGAAGGGAGGAAGAAAGGGAAACATTTTTAAACATTTTCTTGTTTTATTATATTTTGTTTGCTTGTTTGTTTTTTACATGGGCTGGGGCCGGGAATCGAACCGGGGTCCTCCGGCACGGCAGGCAAGCACTCTTGCCCGCTGAGCCACCGCGGCCCGCCCTATTTCTGGATTTTGAGAGGCTGTTTTATATATGTATAACCTGGTATTCAGAGATAAGAAAGAAGCTGATCATGTTGGGATTAAGGTAATTCAGAACACAGGATTAAGAAAGACATTGTCTCTATTTTAGAATCTCATCTACTCTTTGAGAGCAAAGGAAGATTTATTTTGTCCAGAACCTAAATTTTTCTATAGCATATAATCTAACTCAACCAGTCTGGATAAATCATTTAAACAATGCAATGCCCAGAATAAGAATGAGGGCCTTTAATCTTGTAAATCTTAATGTAATGCCTGGATACATCCCAGAGTATATTAAGCAGATAATCAAAAAGTATTGGCAAAGTCCCTTGAGAGACTTGGGTTGCTTCTATCTTTTGGCAGTTGTGAATAATGCTTTTATCAACATTGGTGTGAAAATAACTGTTTGAATCTCTGTTTTCTGAAACTTTGAGGTACATAACCTTGTAATAAGATTGCTGGGTCATATGGTAATCCTATACTTAATTTTTTGAGAAACTACCAAACTGTCTTTCACAGAGACTGTACTTTTTACATTGCCACTAGCATTTCACCACATCCTAACACTTGTAATTTTCTTTTTTTTAATATAGCAGCCATTCTAATGGATATGAAATTATCTCATTTGCATTTCCTTTATGACTAAAGATGTTGAGCATCTTTTCATGTGCTTTCCAGCCATTTGTCTATCTTTGGAGAGATTTCTATTCAAGTCTTTTGCCCATTTTTAAATTGGGCTGTCTTTTTTGTTGTTAAGTTGAAGGATGTCTTTATATATTCTGGGTATTAAACCTTTATCAGATGTGTGATTTCCAAATATTTTTCTCACATTATATAGGTTGTTGTTTTACTTTCATGATAAAGTTCTTTGAAACTCAAAACTTTCTAATTTTGATGAGGTTCCATTTATCTATTTTTCTTTCATTGCTTGTGCTTTAGGTGTAAAGTCTAACACAAGGTCCTGAAGATGCTTCCTTATATTTTCTTCTAGTGATAGTTCTGGCTTTTTTAGGTCTTTGATCATTTTGTGTTGATTTTTGTATAAGGTGTGAGGTAGCAGTCTTCTTTTTTTGCAAATGGAGATCCAGTTTTCCCTGAACCATTTGTTGAAGAGACTATTCTTTCCCAATTGAGTGATCTTTGCCACCTTGTCAAAATTTATTTGGCCATAAATGTGAGGGTTGATTTCTGAGCTTATCCCATTGGTCTATATAACTGGCCTTGTGCCAGTACCATGCTGATTTGATTACTGTGGCTTTGCAATAGTTTTAAAATTGGAAAGTATAAATCCTCCAACTTCATTCACCTTCTTTTTTTTTATTAATTAAAAAAAATTAACAAACAAAACATTTAGAAATCATTCTATTTTCATTCACCTTCTTAATCTTACAACCAAAGAAAATAGAAATTATTCTATTGCCATTTATTGGGCCCTTGCTATGTTCTAAACAGTGTATTAGGAATTGGAAGTTCAAAAATGAAGAGAGTATGGTTCCTACCTCACCCCCCCAAAAAATCAGCAGAAAACAGTGGTTAAGGAAAAACAACTTACTCTCTTGACCTATGACATGAAAAAAGAACACTGATGGATTTGAAACATCCTAATTAATAATGAACCTCTCCGAAAGTTTCTGTGGGAAGTTATCCTCTGGCTCCCATTAATGCACCTGCACTTCTGCTTAGAACAATCTGCCTATTTTCTATAATTGCTTTCAGAGCCTGTGGCATTTTGTTTTCAATGGTGGTGAAGTTATGTGTTTTTTTTCCCCTCCCTGGAAGGTAGATTTGACTTTAGAAACAATCACAAACCCTTTGTAGTGAGGTGGGATTAAAAAAAAAAGGAACCCCATAAAAACATTTCCGAATAGTGAGAGAAAACTGTTAAGTAAATGGGACTTCTTTTCTTCTGTGGTTTATAAACTGGCTCTGAAGGCAGTTTCAGGAAATGTGAAATTTTATAAGTGTGAACACACTGTTGAAGCAGGTTTTGTTTCATTATTGTGATCCTTTGGTTGAAGAATGTTTTTGGAGTACACAATGCTGACTAAAAAGTAAGAACTAAAGACTACAGGGAATGGGATTCTTTAGATTTAACAATCCCTGAATACAAAATTTTCCATGTTAGTAGGCAGATATTCAATAACAAACAATTCTATTTTATGTTTTACAATACCGAATTCTGTCCATAATTTTTCATGAGTTGCTTCAAATGCTGTTTTCATCTATTTAGGAATATTTTTGTATGTATGTATATTTTAATCATCCTGTTTTGATCCATCCCCAAACTTCAACTTGAGAATACATATAAGAAACAACAACGAAAGAAAATGTCACCTTTTCCTACTTTCAGTTGAGGAGCCATGAGGCAAACAGGGAAGAAGAAAGATATGAGAAACATTGGTAAAATGAGTAAAATACAAAATACGAAACTGACAGTTGACTGAAAATAATGGTGATTGTTATTCTGTTTCTTTATACTTTGAAAAATATTCTGAGCTTTTTAAATAAACTATTACAAACCGCAAAATGAATAATCAAAAGTGTCCATAAGCCATAAGCTATGACTTCAGGAAGTCATTTTATCTAGATTCCAGAACAAAATAATACTCAATGATGAGCACTCTTTACTAATAACAGGAAATAACGTAGCCCCTGAGAGAGCACCTTTCTTCCTTCTTTCTTTTTTTGTCCAATGATAGTAATTCTCGGATTACTGTTAATAATTCAAATTAGTGATATTAGCATTTTTGGACAAGATATTTAAATTGATATGTTCAAATTGAGACAATTCGCAAAAAATGTTAATATTTTATATTACTATCACATATTTTCAATGGGAATATTTTGGTTGAGTAGTATTGACACACATATAAATGCAAGGAAGTAATTATATTATTGGCAGTTATTGTGGCAATAACTTCAGAAAATGGTTATATCATCTGTCTGAGAAAACAGATTTTAACACAAAATGAAGTCATATTCATTACAGGAAAGAAGTGATTAGAACCTAGTGGTAAAGCCAGCTAAATGTGTTTCTACCAGTCTCCAAGTTTAAATTTTAATGCATTTTTAAATGTTTCTGGTCTCAAAACATTGAACAGCTGACAATTTCCCCCAAGAGAACAATACCTTGAGGGAAAAAGCAATTAGAATATGCATTGACCAGTAATCAGTAATCATTACTTGGTACATTAAATATGGTTCGTTGGCACCTGGTTAAGTAATTTAGAAACTGGTTAAATATCTGGGAAACAGGACTTTCTCAAGTTAAATGTGAAAGCTCAGAAAAATAAAATGGACTTTCTCACAGTTACACATATTAGGGAGAAAACTGCAGAATAAGATTTTAGAAAGTTAAAATTGGGTGAACATATTGAAGGGAATTGGAATCAAAGGGATTGAAGTAGAAAATCTAATATTTTCTGGAAAGTTTAAGTTCCCCAATGTTTATAACCTAAAAGAACTGATGATAAATTTCACGTCAAGGTTTAATCTCCATAGGAAGGTGGTTTAAATAAACTGTATGTTTCAAAAAAAGGTTTTATAAAATTTTTAAAGTAGAAGAGAAGAACTGAAAATAAATACTAAACTAGTTAGCTAAGAACTTCCACAAAGTACCTTCATTGATGTTATCTTCCCACTAATAGATGGGTGGGAAGATAACAAAATCTTCCCATTTTGACAGATGAATTTTGTAGAAATAAAAGTATAGATTCTGGACTCAGACTGTCTACTTAGATTCTAACCCCAGCTCTGCCACTGCTTGTTGCATGAACTTGCTCCAATAAGGTCAACTCCTCCACTTGTAACACAGACCTCACAATCTCTCCCTCAAGGACAATGTTCCAGCAATTGTTTTGTCTCCTTTCTAACATATTAATTCCCCCCACTTCCCTAAATTATTTCCACTGGCAAACAAATCTGCTATTATTTCTTTCATCTTAAAAAGAGAGAGAGAGAAACTTTCTTGACTCCAATTCCATTTTTCCCTTCTTTTTATAAGAAACTTCCTTAAAGTATCTGTAGTTTTAGTCTCCATATTATCTTATTCTCTGTTGAACCCATCCCAGTCAGGTACTTTTCTCAGTCATTCTACCAAAAGTGTCCTTTTTCTCAAGGTCGCCAGAAACTTCCACGTCACTAAATTCAACAGTCAGTTTTCAGTTCTCAGTGCTTGGCCTCAGTAGCATTTGACACAGTTGTCACTCTCCTTCCTTAAATTTGTTGTTCCTTTTAACTCCATGATCTCATACTGCTTGGTTTTCCCTCTCAGTATTTTGATGTTTACTCCTTATCACTGTGAGCCCTAAATGTTACCATATCTCTTTTCTGTCTACACTTATTTCTTAAGTAATCTCCTCTAGACTTATTGTCTTAAATATCAATTATCTATTGATGACTCTCAAATTTATATCTCCATTGCCTTGACTTACCTCCAGAGCATCAGCTCTGCGTATTCAACAGCTTATTTAACATCTTCATGTGTATGTCTAATAAATATTCCAAACTTAGATGTTCAAAACTGAACTTCAGATATTCTTCATGCAACCTTCCACTCTAATCCTAGCTCATCTGGGCAATTAGCAGATCCTTTTAGATGTATCTTCAGACTATACCCAGAATTTGACCACTTTCCATGAGCTCCATAGCCAACACTCTGGTTCAAGCCACAAGGCCACAACCATCTTTACCCTGGATTATTTTGATAACTTCTTCCTTGGTCTTCCTGTATTTGGATTGGCATTTCTCTACTCCCCCTGTTTAGCCTCATCACTGCCACCAAGCTGATACTGTTAAAACATAAGCTGCTCACATCACTCCTCTGCTCAAAAGCTTCCAATGTAGGTGTGTAAGACAGAGGAGTCAAGGATGATACCAAGATTTCTGAACTGAGAAATTAGAAGAATGGAGTTGCCCTTGATTGAGATGGTAAAGATTTTAGGAGGAGTGGGTTTTGAGAAAGATCAAAAGCTCAAGTTTGGAGATACTAAGTTTGAAATGTCTGTTAGAAACCCAAACGAAGGTGTCAAGAATATGGTGGGATATACAAGTCATAGATTCAGGTTTGAGGTCAGGACTAGAGATATACATTAAGGGGTCAACAGCATATTCATGGTATAGGAAGCCAAGAGACTGGATGAGAACACCAAGGAAGTAAGTGTAAATGGAAAGGAAAAAGTTGTTCAAGGATTGAGCCTTGTGACACTCAAACATGATGTCAGAGAGGTGAGGAGACTCAGCAAAGGGACCAAAGAAGAACACTCAGAGGAATAAGAGGAAGACCAGAAGAGTGTAGTGTCCTGGAAATCAGGCAAGGAATGTATATCAAGGAGGAAGGAATGATCAGTTGTTAACTACAAATAGAATCAAATAAGATGAAAATTGAGAAATTACCACTGAATTTACTAATGTGGTGGCCACTGGCGACCTTGACAAGAGCATTTTTGTTGGGAAGATGAGGGAGAAAGCCTGATTGCATTGAGTTCCAGAGAGAATGGGAGGAAAGACATTGGACATGGTGGGAACCTCTCACAAATTTTTTGAGGAGTTTTCTTTAAACACCATAGTGTAAAATGAAGTAGAAAAGTAGGCCATGGGTCAGTAGCTGGAGGAGTAGGTACGGTCAATAAATTTTTTTTGTAAAGGGAGAGATATTTGTGTGATGATCCACAGTTTCTCTGCCTTGAACATGTATCCATTTGGTAAAGAACTTCATAACACTAGCAATACAGCAGTGACCATCGGATAAGGGACCCACAGCTCTAGGAGCTTACATCCTATTGTACTTTCATATATAGTAACTCATTGATCTTGAGTAGGTCTGTGAGGTAAGACAGCAACTACTATTACAATTCTATAAGAGAAACCAGGCTCAGAGTGGTAAAATGACTTGTCTAAGGTCAAACATCTAAAAAAATTGTTTATTAGTGAAGAAGCAATGGTGAAGTTTACAGCCTATTCAGAGGAAGATCATTTACCAAAAACACTTTCTGTGGACAGAGAAATAATACACGTGCCCTCAATAAGAGTTCAGAGCTATTTGCTGAAAGACCTACTGTCTTGTATCAAAAAGAGAATATTACAAAAAAAATCTAAGCAGGAGTTGCAAGCAATTCTTTATAGCATGAAATAATTACTAAATAAGTTTTCAAATATGGCTGCACATGATACACCATTTAAAAAGACAGAATTAGCAGATGAACACATACAAATTTATAGAAACAAATAAAATCTAATTAAACATAGAAAAAATCCTATAACATGAGTAAATACAACCTAAAAAATTATAACTGGTTTTCTTCTAAGGGTGATAAGGTAGAGAATAAAAGCACAGATTCTGGAGCCAGATAGCTTAGGTTCTAACCATATTTCTGCCACTTACTAGCTGTGTGAGCCTGGGCAAGGTAGTATGTGACTCCTTACCTGAGTTACCTGATTTTAAAGATGGGAATGAAAATAACATACCTTCCTTATAAGCTGTTGTGAAGATTAAATGAGTTAATCATATGCACAATACTTAGAGTAATAACTAATACATAAGCATTATGTGTAAGCTACTTGTTATTATTAGTGCTATTATTTTTCTTATAATGCTAAGTATGTGGTATAAGGCAAAATTTATTTGTGGATGGTAGAATCAGTTATATGACTAAAGAATATATCTTATGGAAGAAGGGAGGACAGGGTTACTGCAAGTTACTGAAAACTTGTTAGGTGAATGAATTTGTTACAACCAGAAGCTAAAATTGCTGTAGCAAATGTATTATTTATTGTTGCATAACAAATTACCACCAAACTTTGAGGCTTAAAACAATAGACTTTCATTACCTCACCGTTTTTGAGGGGCAGGAATCTGAGCATGGCCTAGCTGGGTGCTCCTAGCTCAGGATCTCTCACAGGCTGCATTCAAGGCATTGCCCAGAGCTGCAATCATCTCAAGGCTCAGCTGGGGAAGGCTGTTGGCAGCCCCCACATACTCACTGGCTGGTGGCCAGATACCAGTGCTTTGCTACATGAACCTCTCTGTATAGAGCAGCTCACAGCATGGCAAATGACATTCCTCAGAGCAAGCAAGAGAGTGAGAGCACAAGGTGCCCAAGATAGAAATACTGTCTTTTCATAACCTAATCTTGTAGGTGACATCCCATCACTCCTGCCAAATTCTATATTCCTTTGAAGTGGCTCAGTAAGTGCAGCCCACGCTCAAAGGGATGGGATTACACAAAGACATGAAAACCAAGAGACTGCCTACCACAAGCAACTATTAAGATTGAAAGTGGGGTGGCAAAAGGTTGAAAAACAAGGTAAAAGGGTGATTTGGTGTGGTTAAGATAGAACAACCTGATATTTAAAATCTCAGAATTTAATAGTTCTTAACCATAGTTGCACACTGAAATCTCCTGGGGAGCTTAAAAGAGTAGGATGCCCAAGTCCCAGTCCCAGAAGCTGAGATATAACAGGTTTTGGAGTGCAGATGAATTTACCATGCAGCCAAGATTTCTAAATCACAGTCTTAGAAATGGTAAGGCTAAGTATACACCATCAAACAGTGGCAAGGATGGGAAAGTATCTGGGTTTGGATTTGGAGGGCTGCATGTCTTAATGCTCTGTTGAAAGGAAGAAAGATAGAAAGATGTAAGTATAGTTTGAAAATATAAGTGTGAGAATTCTGATAAATTCATAACTGAAAAGTCTTTTCACCCTCTGATTACAAAGGTCAACTCTAACCTCTCAGGAAATGTTCAATCATTTAACTTATGTAAACAAGTTAATATGATGGTTGGACCATTAAGTCTGACCCTCTACTGAACTTATGTTTTAAAGGGATTTTTAGAAACATCTTTATGGAAGTATAATATGAATATAATAAAATTATCCATCTTAAGTGTCCATTCAGCTTCATGAGTTTTGACAAAATGTATCTACTCTGAAACCACCACTACCATGTACAGAACCTTTCCCTAAGGTCCCTTAGGAGTCAATCCTCTCCCCCTACATTCTGCCCCAGGCAACCACTTGTAAAAAGTATTTTAACTAACTCTCCAGAACTTTCACATACAGTTTGGGAAGCGATCTTTAGCTTGCATCCCAGTTATTATTGACAACATCTGTTGTTTGCAATTTTGATATCATCACTGTGCTTGCTGGGTACAATTTTATGCATCTTCTGAATTAAACTGCTTTTAATTAAAAAAAAAAATCACTGATTTTCTTCTGGAAAAACACAGATAAAACTTATTTGTTCTGGACAGTCAAAACTAAATTAAAAGTAATTTATTCAAAAAACCTTTATTAAATGTTCATTTTTTTTTCTTAAAAATCAGATATAAAGATAACTAAAGAAGAAATTTAGATCCCCTGTCCCTCTAACACCTATAGACAACTATATTCAGACACATATAAATGCATTAAAATCTGTGAAAAATGCAGATCCATGTCCAGTTGAAACAAAATAGTACCTGCTAGAAAGTTTTAAAACGACATAAATCATTTGTATTTTTTTCAGATTTCAGGTGAAGAGATATATTTTTTGAGTGAGCCTACAATAATTTATAGACTCATTAGCTTAATATAATCTACTTTTATTAGTTGGTCTTCCTGCAAAATAATAGATTGATGACAACTAAGGTTAAAAAAATGTGCTAAAAAACAGTATTATGGTATATTTATAGACATTTTTATATTATAGACTTCAAATAAAAAAATAACTTTCTTAGTAATATTCAAATGTACTCTCTACATTTAATATTAGTTAAAAATGATGCAAATGATAAAACTGCAACTTGAAAATGTCATGACATTTTAAATTTTATAGGAGTGGTTTAGGGATAGATTAATAAAATGTTGATTCAACTTCTTTCAGAAATCTATAATGCACAAGATCCATGGAATTTGAACTCTATACTACTCTTCCAATTATTGTTAAACAATAAAGGAATTAGGAAAAATAAAGAATTTGCTTTTAACATGGTTAGGAACATGGGCTCCTAAGTGAATTATGTGCACATTGGAAAGTTTAAGTCTGACTTTCTGTGTCTGTAAAATGAAGATAACACTGTCTCCAATGTCATGACTGCTGTGAGTACTGAGATAGTATATGTACTATGTACTAACATGTGTTAGCTAATATTATATTTAATTTCTTAAACTTGTTTACTGCCTCTTATTTTTTATAGGGAGTTTTGTCATACAAGCTATTCAAATGAACAAATAACAAAAATAATTAAAACAAAAAGAAAATTCAAACTGAGTTATGAGTTCTGCCTGGCAATTTTTAAACGACCCACAAGTTATTACAGAGAACAAACTGTACTTTGAAATCAGTTTGTTTTGTCAAAAAGACAAAAAAACTCAGAGGATGTAATTGAATGACTATAATGCACCCTGGCCAAGAAGCAAAGCTTTAACTTTCTCTTTAAAGTACATGTAAGTGAGTATTGTTCTTACCATTTTAATATAGACTCTCCATCCCTAAATTGACTTTCTGAAAGAGTTAGATAATTGTTGTATACTTCTAAGTCACTTTGTCAGTGTTCTTGAACTGTGAAAGTAATTCAGTGCTGAACTCATAAAATATACTCTCCAAGGTCCAAGTTTAAGTGAGCATAGTGATTTGTTTCCTAACAACAGAGACGAACTAAATTTAAAACATTCTTTGTACTGGACAGTCCTTGAAGCTGTGAGTGCCTTTCTTATTCACAGCCCTTCTGAGTAAAGCAGCCATGGGCAGTGTTTTTGTGCATATCATCTACTATCACTAAGCCCATAATTGTCATGCTACCACCCCTCTTGCCGTTTCTGCCACACTATCCCCACTGCCTCAGAGAATCCCTCCACAACCACTGCCATTCTTCCTACCATTCCCACCACCATCAGACTCTCCACCACCCCCACTGCTGCTGCCTCCCTCACTGCCAGCAAGGCCATTCTCACTCGCGCCATCACCACTAATAGCAGGCATGAAACAGTGCATACTATTTGCAAGGCATTGTGCCAAACCTTTTACTTGCATTACTTCAGTCAATTCTCAAAACAACTCGAGATATGTTGTACCTGTTTTATAGATGGAAAGATAAGGCACAGAGGACTGAAGGGTGATTTTGGCCCATATTCATAGATTTGGTTCACAGATTTTCCCATTGGTGAATGGAAAAGCCAGGATCAAAATCAATCTTAAGAACTGTGAGAAATGAGTTCCTTCCATGGCCTACTATATGTTTTCACACAGAGTTAATACTGAAAATACTATTTGTTGCATGAATTGATGAGTAAAAGCTGCCATGCTTTTGGTAAAGCCACACGCACAGTACAATAGACAAGGGGACCAAAGGTCTGAGGTGATCTGGCAGGAGCTTGTTCTGCAGGACATTCTATAATAGACATTATCCAATCACCCTGTAAATACCCTCTTGGGACATCAGAACATGAAGAGGGTACCACTAGTATAGGGGTACTGATGTCAAGGACTAGAGATAAAACAGTGGGTTAAAAGGATGAAGTCATGAAAATCATATGTAAACATAACCCAAAGTGGGGGGATGGGCACTGCATCCAGCTAGGAATGACAAGAGAAACAGAAAGGCAGAGATAGACAGAAGGTGCATCTTTTGGGAGGCACAGCACACCTAAGCAAGGGCAATATACTGAACAGCTTTATGGTTCTCTAAGTGGCCTCACTGGGTAGCCACCAAAATGCTCTTTCAAGCTTTTTGCTGGCTCCTCTTTCTCTAACTAAGCAATGATCCTTCTCTCAGGAAATAACAGTTGCATTCATCTGCTCAAGCTAGTAACTCAAGGGTCTGATGTTTATTCCCCACAATCGCTAACATGTTCCCACTTTCTCTCTATCTCCACTCCTGCTTCAACTTTGGCCCAAGCTGCTAGCATGTCTTGTCTGGACTATGGCAATTTCCTCTTAACTTGTCTCCAGTCATTCTACTCTTGCTCTCCCCAATTCATTCTCCACTCACCTGGCTCCTACACCTATCTTCCTTTACCTGGCTCAATTAGTCAGATCTCACCTTAAAATACCATTTCTTTGGGGAAGCTCATCTTCAATGTAGGGTGGTCCTCTTTTTACTGACTCTTTTTTTTTTAACTAAAAAAAATATTTTTATTGAGAAATCTTCACATGATACATTCCATAAATGGTATACAATTAATGGCTCACAATAGCACCACATAGTTGTGTATTCATCACCACGATAACTTTTTAGAACATTTGCATCACTCCAGAAAAAGAAATAAAAAGAAAAAACTCATACATCCCATACCCCTTACCCCTCCCCTCACTGACCACTAGTATTTTCATCTACCAATTTATTTTACCCTTTGTCTCCCCTGTTATTTATTTTTTATACATATTTTTTTACTCATCTGTCCATACCTTGGACAAAAGGAACATCAGACACAAGATTTTCACAATCACACAGTGACACTGTAAACGTTATATCTTTATACAATCATCTTCAAAAATCAAGGCTACTGGAAGACAGCTGAACAATTTCAGGTACTTCCCTCCAGCCACTCCAATACACCATAAACCAAAAAGGGATATCTGTATAATGCCAAAGAATAACCTCCAGGATGAACTCTTGACTCTGTTGAAATCTCTCAGCCACTGAAACTTTATTTTTTCTCATTTCTCTCTTTAACCTTTTGGTCAAGAAGGCTCTCTCAATCCCTTGATGCCAGATCCAGGCTCATCCCGGGATTTCTGTCCCACATTGCCAGGGAGATTTATGCCCCTGGAAGTCATGTCCCAAACAGGAAGGTGGGCAGTGAGTTCACCTGCTGAGTTGGCCTAGAGAGAGAGAGAGGCCACATCTGAGCAACAAGAGGGTCTTTGGCAGTGACTCTTAGGCCTAATTTTGAGTAGGCTTTGCTTCTTCTTTGCAGGAGTAAGTTTCATAGGGGCAAACCCCAAGATTGAGGGCTCAGCCTATTGATTTATTGGTCCCTCCTGCTTGTGAGAATATCAGAAATTCTTCAAATGGGGAAGTTAAATATTTCTTCCTTTCTCCCCAGTCTCCCAAGGGGATTTTGCAAATACTTCTTTATTCACTGCCCAAATTACTCTGAGATATATCGGGGGATCACAGTAACCTGGATATACTAAGAAAATCTGACTCCCAAGTTAAGATTCCATGTACTTATGGTGTTCAATTAAACTGACCATACAAGTTAAATTAGGAAAAGCACTACCCAAAATATGAATTTTGCACCAATTAAATATCTCTCCCTTTCCGAATCTTTTCTTGCCTTCTATTTTTCATTCTTTACACCAAGTAACACTTAGACATACTTGTACATTTCAGTATGTATTCCTTTATAGACTGTAGGCTTCTTGAAGGTGACATTGTGTGTGTTTTGTTTAATCTTATATTACAGTGTCTGGCTCATAAGATGCATGCAATTAATATTTGCTTAGTAAATACTTCTGTTTCTTCAAATGATATATCCTACTTGAGAGATTCTGTTTTTTGAAACCTAAAAAAACCTTAGTATATGATCTGAAGTATGTTTACCCTTATTTAGAATTAATAGAACTAAAATTCAGCCCACCTCCATTAAGAACTGACATAGTGCACACACTGTGCTGGGAATCTGGGATGGGGAAGGGGTGTGTAATTGACTTCATTCAGTGTCCTCATGGGGAGCTATATAAATTTTTGAAATGACTTGATCAGATATGGTTTCAGGAAGACAAATTTAGTAGTAGTGGTTGGACTTAAAAGTGTTAAGACAATGTAGCAAGAACAGTGATTGGGTAGCTACCAGAATACTACAGGTGACAGGTTTTTGGATGGCGAGTCATCCTTTCATAACAGAGGCTGAAAATGCCAGCTATCTTTCTTGCAACCAAGGTGACCATGTGACCATCTGGTCACTAAAATTTAAAGAGAATCTAACACAGCACAGTGTGTTAGAGGACGTGTGGGAAACATTTTCCTTCCTGAAAACAGAAAGCTGCAAGAGAAGAGAACCTTTCCATTGGCCCTTATGTCTTTGGACATGGCTGTGTATGGATGTAATGCTGTCTTATAAGCATGAGTTGGTGACTGAGGATAACAGTCATGGAGAACAAAGAGGAAGGTTAGAAAGAGTCCAAATCCTTGATGATATTGTTGAAACTCTGAATCAAAACTAACAAAATAAATTTTATTTAAAAGAACCTAATTTCAGTACTGCCTACTCTCATTCTTTTCCTTTCTCCCTTATTGTACTTGGACGGAAAGGGGTGGATTGAGGATTTTATTTTTGAATGGGTGAAATACTTATTTTTTTCTCCAGATACCTTTTTTTTTTTTTTTTTTTTTTTAAAATAAGACTGAGCTATATGCTATAAGCTGAAAAATAGGGTTGCATACTCTACTGGTCTCCTCACTCTTACCCTGGCAAACTTTCTGATGGCCTTTCAAAAGGACAAAAAAAGCTTAGATTTCTTGATAAGTGAAATAGAAATACACCTCTTATTTAAGCATTTTGGTTGATAATGTATCACTTGGATTTGGAGCATCCTAATTGACATAAACAGGATGAATGGAAGAAGTACTGTGAAGGTAAATTCTTGAGGATAAAGCATCTTATAAGAGGATGGAAGACGAGAAAAAAGGCAAGTTATAGACAGGTAAAGTTATAACTGGAGGTTTAAGATCTTGAACAAGTGAAACTGAGACGGTACTATTATCTAAGAAATAGAAAACAAATGTAGTCTGAGAAGATAATGATTATTTTTTTGTTTTACACGGGCTCACCAGGAAGTGAACACGGGTCTATGGTATGGCAGGTAAGAACTCTGCCACTGAGCCACCGTTGCCCACCCGATGAATTTTATTTTGAGCACACCAAATTTGAAGTTGCTGAGTCAATCGGACAAAAATAAATGTCCACAAGAACCTAGCAATAGTAATATACATTTAAATGTTTTTCTTCACTAAATGAACAAAGATTGCAGGTATTTTTTGTTTTAAGCACATTTATTAGCAAGGTTATTCACGCATGTAAAAAATAAATGAAGTAATGAATTATACATACAGGTAATTTCCATAGTCCCTAATGTATATGAATATCTGCCACCACAGGCGATTCATCTCCCCTTTTCTCTGGGATTTCTTAGAGCAAAGGACTCTTGCCTCACTCCAGTGTTTGCTCCCAGGTACTGACTGGGGCCTCAAGGAGCTGTTACTTCTGGAAAATGAGGTCGCATGATCTACTGGCCTCCCGCCTGGCCGGTAATGCATGCAACTCCACTTTCCAGAAGTAACAAACAGCTTAATTTCCTAAGAAAATGATTTTTGGAGAACAAAACATAAGTAGTCTACCCATCAAGCAAAACAAAACAACTCAATAAACCTTCCCTCCCCAGCCCCTGCCAAAATGGAACAAGGAAGCAGGGAGAAGAATCAAAAGGGCTACACTGAAATATATATATATTTTAGCAAAAATTTCTTTAAAGTTTCAGATGCTTATTACATGCTAACAAAGAATAGGCCCTATTTTCCCCTTCATCTATTGGTAGCATATTTCTCTCTTTTGGTTGTCTTCCTCGACTTCATTCATTCAATATTCAATACCACTTATTGTGTAACTATCTCTTATCTAGATGTCAATAAGAACACATTCTTGTCTGTGCCCTCAAAGAATTACTCAGAATTCACCTTAAGAAGACTTCACAAATTGTCTGCTTAGCAAAGTTCCCAGCACATGGTAGGTGATCAAATATTTGTTTAATGTATCTGTTCTGTAGCATTATATTTTTAAAGAGTTCTGAAGAAACCTCCTGAAAGTAAAATCTTCAAGATATGGAATCTGATTAGAGGAGGGATGAGGAAACAGATAATGCTAAGGATGACTAGAATTATAATTTTGACCTTTGGGAAGGCCATAAAAGACACATAGCCCAACCATTTAGGTAAACTTCAGTAATAATCCTTCCAGTGCTTGAATATTATCACTGGTAAGGTCACTCTATCCTAAGGGAAGTCAGTTTATCACAGTACACTTCTGACTGTCAAATATTTCTCTATAGAGTGAGATGAATCTGAATCCCTGTTAAGAGAAGAGAGGAAATTTCCTTTTTTTTTTACATGGGTAGGCACCGGGAAGAAATTTCTATTTTTGGTCTCAGTTGTAGCACATTAGGAAAGTTTAATAGAATTAATTAATGACCTGATATCATAGATCAGATGTAATCTTGGACAAGTTATATAAATTCTGAGACTCATTTTTTCTTTCTCTACAATGAGGATGAAAATCTTCATCTGACATGTTTACTGTGAGAAGTAAATGAGATTATATAAATGAATGTGCACAATACATGGTTGCACATGAAAATTTTAAAATGTATGCAAGAAAGTACAGTGGATCAGCTGCATTAATGCTCAAGTTAAAATCTTAATGTACAAACATGATTTAACAGATAACCTCAGCTATATTTTACAAGCAATGGGTTTACGGAAAGATTAAATCTTTTGATGACAATTTTTGTATTAAGACATGCATTCAATCATGATTTAACCTTTCTCTCATTATGCACAGATATTCACAGGAATAATGCTGGGCTTGGACTTGGAAGAAACATTAATTCAAAAGAGATGCTAATCGGTTCCCAAACCCCAACCAAAATCATTCCTGCTAACCCTAAAAAAACATCCTACGGCTTTAGTTGAGATTCTACCTCAAGATGGGTTCCTTGGCCAGATAACTCCTGAAATGCCAAGGCGCCAGCCTCTCCAAGAACATCAACTAGTTCCATCCTCCCATCCCATATTATTGACACCCCTTTCCAACATGAAACCATCAGAATGGTACAACCCAAATACCTGTAAAGAGTGGGAGTAGGATGAAGTAAGGAGGAGTTACAACAGAGAAGATAGGATTTAACAACTGAGTATGACTGCTGAATCATTATACTGATATTTCTTTTAGTCTCCTGTGTCTTGGAGCTAGAAGGAAAAACCTAAAACTGTGGAACTGTAACCCATACCAAACTCTGAAATCTGTTCCATAATCACTTATTACAATGTACTTCGAAACTTATTGCTTTTTGTATATATATTATATTTCACAATTAAGTTTTTAAGAAAGATGCTAATGAAGATGACATGGACAACGTTAAGGTAGTTACCCCTCAGGGAGACATGCTCTGAGCTAGGCACTATGCTCAATCTTTCATATGCTTTATAGCTTCTAGTGCCCATAAAAACTATTTGAACTAAATAGTATAATGATCACCCATTTTACAAATATGAAACTGGACCTGACAGTTAAATAACTTGAAAAAGATCATACCACATGTGTAGTAGGTTTGACTCCGTTATATACCTCAGAAAAGACTATGTTCTTTTTATCCACTCTTGTGGGGACAGACCTACTGTGGGTGGGACCTTTTGATTAGGCTATTTCAATTGAGATGTGACTTGGCCCTTTCAAGGTTGGCCTTAATCCTTCACTGGAGTCCTTTGTGAAGAGGATAAAGGACGGTAAAAGCCCAGAGAAGCTAAGAGAGAAACACCCCAGGAGAAACAAGAAGCTGAGAGAGAAAAACCACTGAAATGAGAACCCAGAAGAGAAAGACTAGTAGATGTCACCACATGACTTCCAATGTGACAGAGAAGCCTTGGATGTCAGCAGACTTTCCTCAGAGAAGGTATCTTCCTCTTGATGCCTTAATTTGGACATTTTCATGGTCTTAGAACTATAAACTTGTAACCTAATAAATAAATCCCCATTGAAAATGTCAACCTATTTCTTGTATATTACATCCTAGCAGCTTCAGCAAACCAAAACACCACAAGTAAGTGGCTGAGGCTGGATTTGAAACCTGGCCTCTTGATGTGACACTCTTTATTCAATAGTAATGGAGGTCAAGTAATGACCCTATTTGTCTATCAAAAGTGATTTCCCCATATTTTTAGTCTGTTAATAAAAAGTATGATTGAAAACAACTGGTAAAATTTGGCAATATGTATCAAGTATCTTTAAAATGTGTACAGCATTTAGCCTTACAATTTTACTTCCAGAAATTACTATAAGAACATAATCGAAAACATTGTGATAACTTTTATGCACAAAGATATTCATTATAGAATTATTTCAAATAATAATGAAATAAAACATTTCTTTCCTAAACCTTTTCTTCTCTAGGCTTCAGTGACTCCAATACGGCTATCCTCCTTTCTTCTCAGACTTATTTACTGCCTCTCAACCTTATAAACCAAATCAGAGTCTAATGTTGGCAAGTGCCAAGCTAATCCTGGGCTTTCTTCTCTTCTTTCTCTATACTCACTTCCTACGTGGCCCCGTCCAGTTTCCCAGGCTTACAACCAACTATATGTTAAATCTTCTCAACTCTATGTCTCTGGCCCAGACATCTCCGGAATATTTTCACTTGAATTTCTGATAGACATCTCGAACGAAACACTTGTACAACAGCACAACCACTCCTCACCCTCAATGTATTCCTCATTCAGTAAATGGGACCACTATTTTTCCAGCTCCATAAATGGAATCCAAACAATTGCTCCTGTTGATAACCCAAGGAATGTACCTTGAGACCTGTCTTTCCTTCATCTGATTCATCAGCTGGTCCTTTGATTCTAAGCCCCCAAAATATCTGGATTTGCTCCACCTGACAATAGTTATTTGTTGCCATAAGAAAACTACAGATTCATTTCTGGGGTTCCTTTCCTTAGTCTTGATCCCTTTTCAACTGACACTTCTTTTGATTAGTTTGACCTCAACATTTCCAGAATACACGTGGTTTGGGGTAACTGGATTAATGCAGGGGCCTATGCAAACAGTTGGCACAGAGGGTCAGTCATATGCCAGCCAGTCACCTCAGGGTCATCCACTGAGCCATAGTGGCAGGGACTCATGATCTCTGCTATTCTGTTCAAATTTCAAGCCTTGCATTAATTTCTGTCATCTAACAGCCCACCCTTTCTTGTCCAACCAAGGCCTAGAGTATATAGTCTGAGCACCCATTCAGATCCTGTGGGAGAAATCTTACTTTCTGATTATGTGTCATTAATAAACAAATGGTATACTAATAAAAAGATATTATTTATGAAACTAAAAAAAAAAGAGTACCCATAATATTAATGTTTTCAGTTTTCTATGCAAGATAGATAGTGTTTGAGTTTCCCACATAGCCATCAATTCACCTCAACATTGCCACCAATAATTTATGGCAGCCAAAAGAATGATAGGCACGGGAGGATAAATATTCCAAAGGGCTAGTCCTAGAGTTCCAAATGTCAAAAGAAAGATGATAAATATTAAAAAGGATATTGTGCTGGTTTGAATCTATTATGTACCCCAGAAAATCCATGTTGGAATCTTGATTCAATCTTGTAGAAGCAGCCATTTCTTTTAATCCTGATTCAATACTGTAGGTTGGAATCTTTTGATTAGATTTTCTCCAGGGAAATGTTACACAAACAGTTGTGGGTATTAACTTTGATTAGATGGAGATGTGACTCCACCTATTTCAGGTGAATCTTGATTAGCTTACTGGAATCTTTTAAAAGAGGAAACATTTTGGACAGAGTCAGACACAACAGAGCCTAGGGAAACGAGAGAAATGACAGAAGCCTCAGAGCCAACTGAAACTTCACAGCAGAGCTGACACAGATGTGGACACATAGAGAACAGAGACAAGGATATATGGAGATGCTTGGAGCCCAGCAGACTTTGCCATGAGATGTCAAGCAAGCCAGAACCTGGAGAGAGTCAAGGGAATCCAAGAGATGAAAGCCAGCCCCAGAGAGGCAAAGTGAGGAACCCCAACAGGAACAGAGGCTGAAAGCAATAGACTCCAGGAGCAAGGGACCAGCAAGGGACCCGCATGCCTTCCCAGATGATAGAGGTGTTGCACATGCATCAACCTTTCTTGAATTAAGCTATCTTTCCCTGGATGCTTTAGTTTGGACATTTCCATAGGCTTAGAACAGTAAACTTGCACCTTAATAAATTCCCCTTTTTAAAAGCTGTTGCAGTTCTGGTATATCACATTCCAGCAGCTAGCAAACTAACACAGACAGCTTATATGCTACTAGTTATGCTAAATTTTATATTTCTAAAGAGATCATTTGGAAAGAGAACAGATATTAATGCATGTAAAATTCCACACAACATGGAATTTTCACATTTTCGAAAGAAAATAAAATCAGTGATTACTGACTAGGTATATACCAGACACTGGCCAGAGACTTTCACATATTAATTCATTTTCAGACTCACAACAACCCGTCAAGGTTGGAATTGTTATCTCAGTCTTTCAGGTGAGGGAAAAGGCTTAGAGGTCCAAGGCTGGGCTGACGGTCACTTCCCTGACACCACACTGCCTGTGGTGAGGAAGGAATGCATATTTAACTTTGCTCCTTTAAGAAGAATGTCACAGAACATAAACCACACTAATAAGACCATAAACCTTTAGAGAGAATTTTACAGGAAGTCCTTGTAATTCCTAAGCTAAATTCCTCTTGTCTGAAGTCTATCTGAACAGCTCAAAAAGAAAGTCAAAACTCTTTAACATTTGACAATCCATTCAAAATTTAAAAAATAAATGGTGACAATGTTTTTTCAAGGCAAATCATTATAAATTACAAACACCAAAATGTTACTGGTTTAAATGAAGCACACTACCTAATCCTATTTCATAGCTACTGAATGTGAAGTATTTAATGAGTTAGCTTGATGCGATATATCTGTTAAGATGATACCAGGTAGGATGAAGATAACCATAAGTGAGTTTCCAAAGTCTAATTGTACTGCCGTCTAATAATATCTCTTAAAAATAAACACTTATATTTATGCATGTACTATACAGTACATGTGATTGAGAACTTTTTGATAGTGGAATATTGAGAAAAGCAGAAAAAAGTATTAGTATTTTAAAATTTATTTTAAAAAAGTTATTTCTTAAATCCTTTTGGTAGGCTGCCTTCCAACAAGTAACATTTGAGCTGGTTTCAATCATCATAAACATTAGAGAATGGCCTTCTGTATATTTTATTAAGGCTTCTGGGAAAAGTAATAGATACTGCACATTCATATACTTTAATGACAATGCTGCCTCAAAAAAGAAGAGTTTGTTCTTTCAACCCTTCGGATAATTTAAAGAAAATACGTTCAGAATTCAACTCTGAAATAAGTTTAATGACCACCGATAGTTCAATTCTTACCCTGAGATTTTAGCTCCTGGCCTGCCTCTGATAAGGAAATGCATCTTTCTCGAAACCGTTCATGATTTTCTTTAGCACAAAAAACAGTAGACTGCTCTTTTTCTCCAGTTAATGTATAATGCTTTCCATCCAGAATAGTTTTCCCCCTTAATATTAAGCCATAAAATAAAATGCCTTTCTTAAAAAACAGTGTATTATTGAATGCAAATGTTGTAATTTCAGTTAAATTACATGTATAATGAAAAGCCAATTTTTACTTAAGAAAGATATCTATCAAATATAATACTGTATAATAGTTTTGTTGCATATTTCTAGGTAAAAATTTAGTTAAATAGTACATTATGCTATATATGAAAAATGAATTAACTTGGAGATTATAATTCACATAAATAATGAAAAAATGTCGGCTATAGCAAAAAGTTGAAGTAAGTGAAGCCTGCCTTTGGCTACTACTGTTCCTGTGACATTCCATTTTCACCATTCCTTCCAGGCAATGGGGCTCTCTCAAGCTGCTCATTGCCTGTCTACTAAAGGCATTCCTTTTATATGGAGTCCCCTGCGATCTGAGCTTCTGTTTCCATCTGTCTCCTCTTTCTTGTGCTGGAGAAAGCTCTTCAAACAACCAAGCCTTTTTGTACGTATTGACTTCTTGTTTCTGCTCCCTGGAATACAGATAGGTGGAGGTCCAATATCCATAACAGACCAAGAGATAGCCTTGAGAGTAGAAGCTAGAGATCAAAGATGGTACAGCATTATAGTCAGAAGTAGCCTGAGTTCTTGGTGACCCTGTAGAATCTGAACACAAGCATCAGACTGCCAACCTTTAAATTTCTCTGAATGGGGGAAAATAACTGAAGCATTTAAGCCAATGTTATTGAGTTTTCTCTTAGTGCACTTGAACCTAATCCTAACCAATATGCATTTTTACTAGGAAGGGGAAACTGGGTGGCTAGAGGACAAGGGGAAGAGAGACATTTTTCACTGAATTTTCTTTTGAAAATCTGAATTTTTAACCATGTGAATGCACTGCTTAGTTAAAATTAAATTAAAGTTTAAAAATTTAAAAGATTCCACTATGTTCACCTTTGAAATCAGAGCATCTTCAGGTATTATGCATGTGGTAGATGCTCAAAAAATGATTGTTGAATGAATAAAATGCCATAAAATATAACACTACTGCAAAAGTGCTCTCCTCTGTATGTTCTTGACAGTTATCTATAAAACTGAATGTATGAGGAAGACTTTAGGCAAACATAGAGGGAAAAGATTAGAATTCTTGAGTAGAAGCTTAGGAGAACAGTTATTGGTAGTTATTTAAGCCAATAAGCAAACATTATAAGCCCAGTTATTTATCTGTCCCAATAACTCATTTTCCTCTGTAAGTATTCTCTGACTAAACAGCATATGTAATAATTCCCAAGTGAAAGTCAAAAAGGATTGATTAGTAGTGGGGTGTAGAGCTGCTAATAAAGAAGCATTGTAAGAACTTAGCCCTAATTCCTGTAACTATTTTTAAATTTTTCTAATATTTTTAATCTACTGAAACAATCCAAAAGAATACATTTTACTAAATGCATACATGGCTAAATTTTTATACTGAAAATTTCCACAAATAACTTTATAACATTATATAGTCAAGCATTTTGATTTATATTTTAAATATACACTATAACACATCCTTTTTACCCCCAATTAAAAAGAAATCACCCATCTTCCACAAGAGATTGTTAACAATTATAACCAGCTTATATGAAAATTTGGTTAGAATAGCTCAAATGGAATTAGCAAGTGGGGCTTTTTTACTGAGCAAATCCACGAAAGTTTCGAAAGATTGATAAGAATGTGTAACTTACTTTGTCAGTTTCATTTTTCCTGTCTTGGTAATAAATGTTATTTTGATAAATAAAGATGATTTTCATGGGGTTTATTGCACTGTGATTTTTATGCAGCCATGGTTCCTGAAGTAATTTAAGAAGAAGAACCATACTTCAGTACTCAAGTTGTTAGATTCTGTTTCTTTTAAGGTTATTTGTCAACATTTCTACATCTGTACAAGAAGTAGGAGAATTGGGCAGGCCACTGTGTCTCAGCAGGCAGAGTTCTCGCCTGCAATGCCAGAGACCCGGGTTCGGTTCCCAGAGCCTGCCCATGCAAAAAAAAAAAAAAAAAAAAAATCTAAAAAAAAAAAAAAGAAGTAGGCGAATTGATGGGATGACTTTCTCTACATCTTACAAAATGAAAATTTCAACAAAAAAATGCATGTAATAGTTCCATTATTTTTCTATTGTTACTAATCTACCCTATTTGCCCCTCACCATTGCCATAGAACCATTGCACATTAGGTCTATCTGACAAAATAATGGTAATGAAATTGGGAGAGAAGGGCGTACAATAAACAAATACAATAAACAAAGCCAAAGTTGGGTAGATTTGAGTATGACCCTCTTGGTATTAAAACAGGAAGGAATTACTGTCCATCAGGCTGTCTGCTTATATATGGAACCAAAGAAGAACCAATAAGCTAGATATTGGGCATTTGAAAAACAGCTTCTCAGCTGTTTTCAGTACGTAAAGACACAACCATATGAAGACAGTTTTGACATTTCATATAAAACTGTTGTCAAAACATTACTCATAGGAATAGATGATTTTAAAAGTATGGATAAAAAATAAATAAATAATAGGGGGGATAAGGGGTAACATAAACTGTGTAGATGGAAATACTAGTGATCAATGAGAGGGAAGAGATAAGGGGTGAGGGATGTATGAGTTTTTCTTTATAGTTCTTTTTCTGGAGTAGTGCAAATATTCTAAAAAATGATCATGGTGATGAATACATAACTATGTGATGATATTGCAAGCCACTGATTATGCACATGTATGGACTATACATGTGTGAAGATTTGTCAAGAAAAATATTAAAAAAAATTATTCACAGGAGCTTAGCTTCCCCTGCAAAAGAAATTCTGTGTGATAAAGTGTTTACCTTGGGATTTTTTTTTGCATGGGCAGGCACTGGGAATCGAACCTGGGTCTCCAGCATGGCAGGTGAGAACTCTGCCACTGAGCCACAGCTGCACCACCCTTTCCTTGGAATTTAAGACCTCCTCAAAATTCTGTCATTCTTCAAGAATCAGTATGTGACTTTAGAGGAGAAAATCATGATCTAACTTATAGAAAGTCCTTAGAAAACATCTAAAAGAGGTCTGAAATCCTTATGACACAACTTTTACTGATTTTCCCCTTCTGTAGGGTACAAAGGCATTAATAAAGATATGCCTATTATCTGTGAACAAGGCTATATGTATTAGTTCTTGGGATTGACAGTCAGTGTTCATTCTAACCATATTCTAAAGTACCTATTGTAGTGGCTGGAAAGCTACAAAAGAAAAAAAAAAAATCAATACCCTTTTGAAGTTTGGATATGATTTAGGTTTGGCCAGTCCCCGAACAGCGCAAAGCTTAGAAGTTGAAAGTGAAGTATGAGCCATGCTTTTGCTGGTTTTGCTCATGTGTGGCTGCAAAGGCATCTGGTTTTCCCCTAGAAGGACACCCTGTATCTGGTCACTAGTTTTGTGAATGCAGAAAGGGAGAAAGACAGGTACCTGTTATGCTGCTGTGGAGTATGACAGGCACTATGTGGTCCTATCGATGGCAGCAGCAGTGGGAGCTTCCTGCACATGAGCTAGCAGCTGAAATCACAGCTTTTCTGCTTAAACCAGATTACGGTTTCTACGACTGAATCCCAACCCGCACAGTGTGTTGGAGCACACATAACCCTTTCCAAAACATGGAGTTCAATTTTAGTGACAAGGAATAGCAATGGAGGAAGTAGAGATCTATAGGGACTAGGGAATTTGAGAATAATATTTCCTAATTTTCTTTTTTTCTGAGAAAATTAGAAAAAAACTTCCTAATTTTTATATCTTTGGAAGTTAAGATAATTTTTTGTTAACTTTAACGTTTATTTAAGTTAGAAATTTTGCTATAAAAGTTTAAAAACATGTAGTATCCTGTACCATTGTTGCTGTGATGAATGTATGCCCCAAACCAGAAAAGACATTCTGGTGTACCAACTTACAGTTACTAAGGCACGTACTCTATAACATGGGAAAGAGTAGTGTGTTAGTTTGCAAGCTGCCAGAATGCGATATACCAAAACTGGGACAGCTTTTAAAAAGGGAATTTAATGTTAGAAGTTAACAGGTCTAAGCCTATGAAAATGTCCAAGCTAAGACATCCAGGGAAAGATACCTGCTCTAGTTTGCTAGCTGCCGGAATGCAATATACCGGAAACGGAATGGCTTTTAAAAGGGAGAATTTAATGAGTTCCTGGTTTACAGTTCTAGGGCTGAGAAAATGTCCCAATTAAAACAAGTCTATAGAAATGTGCAATCTAAGGCATCCAGGGAAAGATACCTTGGTTCAAGAAGGCCAAGGAAGTTCAGGGTTTCTCTCTCAAGTGAGAAGGCACATGGCGAACACAGTCAGGGCTTCTCTCTCAGCTGGAAGGGCACATGGCGAACACGGTGTCATCTGCTAGCTTTCTCTCCTGGATTCCTGTTTCATGAAGCTCCCCAGGAGGTGTCTTTCTTCTTCATTTCCAAAGGTCGCTGGCTGGGGGACTCTCTGATTTGTAGTGTTGCTCTCTCTGAATCTCTCTGAATCTCCAAAATCTTTCCTCTTTTATAGGACTTCAGAAACTATTCAGGATCCACTCAAATGAGTGGAGACATGTCATCCCCTAATCCAGTTTAACAACCATTCTTGACTAAATCACATTAACCAGGGAGATGATCTCATTACAGTTTCATATATACAGTATTGAATAAGGATTATTTTACCTTTAAGAAATGGGATTTATATTAAAACATGACTTTTCTTAGGGGGTATATATCCTTTCAAACCAGCACAATACCTTAATTCAAGAAAGGTTGATAGGTCTGGGTTACATGACTGGCATCTGCTGGTCCCTTTCTACTGGACTCTGCTGCTTTCAGCCTCTGTTCCTATAGGGGTTCCTCACTTTGCTTCCTTGGGACTGGCTTTCATGTCATGGCTTCCCTTGCCTCTCTCCAGGTTCTGGCTTGCTTAACATCTCATGGCAATGTCTGCTGGGCTCCAAGCATCTCCAAACATCCATGTCTCTGCTTTCCAAGTGTTGGCATCTGTGTCAGCCTCTCTTTCTATTGGCTCTGTCATTTCTGACTCTCTCCAAAATGTCTCCTCTTTTAAAAGATTCCAGTAAACTAATCAAGACCCACCTGAAATGGGCGGAGTCGTTTCTCTACCTAATCAAAAGGTCTCACCCACAGTTGTGTGTGTCACATATCTTGGAGATAATCTAATCAAAAGATTCCAACTTACAGTATTGAATCAGGACTAAAACATGGCTTTTCTAGGGTACATAATATTTTCAGACCAGCACAAGGAGCATTAAGCAATTTGGTGCTTTTATTTATTAAAAATGTTCTATTGCTAAAATATGAGAAGTGAAAATGTAGTTAAACTTTGAAACCTAATATATATCTGGAAAATAAAATAATTTGCAGCATAACTCAGTTTTGCTCAAGTCTAGAGAGATAACATGAAAAATTCTCAGACTAGCTATTTGCTGACTAGGAAATCACTGTATTTTCAATCAGCCTAATATGGCAGCTGTTTTTCATAGGCAAAGAAAAGCTGAGGAAGACCTACAGTCTGCAGATATTCAGTATAGCTTGGCAAAATAGAGCTTGCTAGTTTCTTCTTATACTTGTTATATGTTTTCCATGTGGGGTTTATTATTATCAACGAGAAGAAATAAAAGAAATAAACAGAAGCAAGAGGAAAGGTCCAGATTGGCATGCATTAACTGCTTGTCAACTATGGTTTTCCTAATGAATTGCCCTGTTGCTCTGTATCTCACTGATTACAGTACAACAGCTTTCATTAGTCACTGCAAATAAGACTTAGTGCCATCTTATTTACATTCTATTGCAAATAATTAGCATTTCATATTAGAATCATCCAAGGCACTTTCTGAACTTGCAGCAAGACTATTTGACACCAACCAGAACAAGCTTGAAAACTGATTCTGTGCTTTTTAGTTACAACGGTGTCACCAGTGAATTTTACCATGGCTTAAATTCCTGCCAATATTGTAACTAGGGATATCAAAACGTTGCTGTAATTAGACTTTGCAAGCCTCACTTCCCTAGTGGTAGAACTGTCACAGAAGGGGAGGAATTGATATTCAAAGTTTATAATAACTCAAACCTCTACAATTATTGCTAGAACACGAATGCTACCATTTTATACTGCTGAAAGCAACTTAAGAAAAAGCCTTATTACAAAGGTAAAAGACAGAGGAAAAAAAAAATGGCATCATATGCTTTGATGACCAATGCCTTTTCTCTGCTAAAATTTATAATTATTTATTAAAACTCAAACTTGGTTATTAATTTGTAAGTACTGTTCTTAAAAACTTAATTGCCATATTTAACAGAATGTAAAGCCATAAATTAGAACCTCACTTTACAAATGCATTAATTCCACAATTAAATATATAGATTTGCATATACTGTTACTTCATATAATCAAAGTTATAGAAAGCACTTTGTATAAAACCTGGTATTTTCACTGCTATAATATACATGTATTTGTTTATGGACTTACACAGACACACACACACATACCTAATTCTTTAAATGTGATGGACATTTTCTTCAGCATATATATATACAATAAACAGCATAAATCTAATTTTGTGTGAGTCCATTATTCACAGATAGAATTAGTTCATCTGAATATAACACCCTAGAAAAGGATATCGGTCCCAAGCAACTGCTGGGTCCATATCCTGCTATTATTTCTCTTAATTTTCCATCTCTGGACTATGTACCATGTGCAGTTCCTAGTACCTACTTCAGAACCTTGCATTCATGAGATAATTGAGCCTTCAGATTCAGTTAATCAACTTAGAAATCCTTCAATCCTTGATATATTTCTTCCATTTTCGTATATTCACAGATCCAGCCCTGGCTGAGTGGGGCTCAGATGCTGACCTAGTGGCCATTCACTCACACAGGGGCTGACATGTGTTTTTTACTCTATAATTCAGTTTTCAACCAATGGTTTAACTGTCCTCACCAGACATTTAAGAAAAACAGGTGAGTGAGTATTACACAATGCAATATAATATAAAATTAGTCTTACGAGCAAAGAAGTAAATAAATACACATTAAAAAAGGTATAGGGCAGGCCACGGTGGCTCAGCAGGCAAGGACGCTTGCCTGCCATGCCAGAGGACCTGGGTTCGATTCCCGGTGCCTGCCCATGTAAAAAAAAAAGGTATATGACTAAGAGTTGCCAGTGAATGTAGTAGAGATTAGACTTTAGAAATCAATGCTGATAACAGATTGTACTCAATTGATAAAATTTTTTCAAATAACTTCAAAGAAATAGAGTCTCTTACATACTTTTGTTTCTCATCATTTGTCTCTGTGGAGCAGTGAATTAGTTCTATCTAAAGAAACCCCTTTAAAAATAAAGCAAATCTCTGTGGATTTCTCACAAGGTCTGTATGACTTACAATAACAAAGGGGGGTTTACTTTCCCCTGGCAACTGCTGGTGGTCAAATCCAGGCCATGGTTCTTCAGAAGTGTGGGCTCTTGTTTAGGAAACTGGGATGAATTAATTTCAATGCCCACCATCCAGAAAAGAGGACTTACTTGGACTAATTCCCAGTATTCCTTCTTTTCAAATGTCTGCATAAAATGAATTGAGGGATCTGGAAACTCTTTCCTATAGCGGTCTATATCATCATTCTTCCTTCTTTTTCAAGTAAAATTGGACAAATGTATGAATTTGAATCCCATCTCTGCCATTTATTAGCTGTTTAACCTTGAGCAAATTACATAACCTCTCTGTGTCCAAAGTTTCTCATCTCTCTCTCTCTCTACTTTTATAAATAGCTATACCTAATGGGGCTCTTGTGATGATGAAATAAGTTGGCACATATGATGAGCAAATAGCTGTCTCACTATAGTAGGCACCATATAAATGTTGGCTATTATTTCTGTTGTTGGGAAGACATGATGTAGAGAAAATAAACAATGTGCACTCGTGACCTAAAAGGGGAATTTCTTACCTAGTTTGTGTAAAACAGGACCTGCTATGGCCTTATGCAGCCAGCCTACCATCATACACATAATTTGGCATGCAGCCCTTAAGGCCCATATTTTGGTTTCTAACACTATTTTCCATCAAAGGGAGCAAGTGCATGTGGAGAGCAATTCAGTCCAAATCCCTCAGCAGGGAAAAAATTTAGTAAAAATGGGCCTGGGACATCTTGTTGCCAAAAAGTAAGGACACGTTGAAAATTGTTTTGGGTTGGACAGAGGGAGAGTGAGCATATGGGAACTCTCTATACTTTTTGCATAGTTTTTCTGTAAACCTTTCTAGAACTGTTTTAAGAAATAAAGCCCACTAAAAAGAAATATCTGGGTTGGTTTTAAAAGAAACTTAAAGAGGGTTCTTACTAGCCACAATTGATAATTTGGACATCAAAAAGAGAATAATAATGGAAAAATTAGTTCTTTGTGAGTTACAAATATATTGTTTTAGTTTCTTGTTTGTTGCTTTATGTTTCAATATCTGGTAGGATTAGCCCACCTACTGATTACTCTTATTGTTATAGTTTCCCTAGTTATTTTTGCTTGCTTATTTTTCTATCCAAATTTTATAATTTGTCTATTTCTAAGAAAAATTCTGAGCTAATTTTTATTGTTAATGACTTAATGTTGACTGTTAGCTTTATGAGCTGACACGTAAAGAACTCTTAGAAATAATTAAGAAAAAGACTAAATAATCCAATAAACTGGGAAAAGGATATAAAACATGCAATACATTAAAAAACGGTAGATATGACACTGGCAGTATTAGTTGATTCTGTGAAAAGGAATCAGACAGAGGATGGGGTGGGAGTGAAACTTTGGTACATATCAAATTTTGAGCACAGAATGTATTAATTATAAAATGAATAATAATTATGGTTTATTGGAAGACATTGATATATAAACACTAATTAATTATGGTATGTAGAAGAGGGAAATCAATACAGAGAACATAAAGTAATATAAAAAAGGTGAAGTTAACAGGACATGTTTAAATTTTACAAATTTAATATTTAGGGAATATTGATAATTAATAGCAAAAAGTCAATACACTTATGTAGGTAGATTTTTCTCCATCTCTTTAAGTAGAAAAGGGTATATGTGGGAAACTGTGAGAAAAGAACATAGTTCCACACAAGTAGGATGCATTCTAAGAAAAAACAGGAAGAGTTGTAAAGAAGGGCTATAAGAGAACAGATAAGCTAATATCTTGAGTGGAAAGCTGGCTGTGCAGCGTGGATGCCTCCTAGCTCCTGAAAGTTGAAATCTCTGAACAACTTCATTAATTATAGTGAGATGCCAGATGCTGAATAATGTGCATGGTGAAGTAACCACGACAGACATATAGTGAAGAAGAGACTCCTCAGGTTTCCTGGCAAGGTGTGGGCTTTAAAAGTTCCACCAACACAGAAAAGGAAGTTTGACTATAGCAAGTAGTCCAGCCCAGTAAACAAAGACCAGAACTGACTCACTTGGAAAGAACAAGATCCTAGGAAAAATCAGTCAGGTGGTTGCTTAGAACATTTACCCTTGGCTGGTTTGAGATCTCATTCTTTCACTTCTGGTCTGTAAGATTACAATAACCCTGAGCATGCATAGAAATAAGAGTTGAAATAATGGCCAGAAAGAATTCTGGTTTGGTAGTAATCAATAATTAAAAAGAGATTTAAAAAGAATGAAAAAAAAAAGAATTATTCATTAACTATCATTATGCTGGTTCCTGGCAATTGTGTGTGTTTATGTGCATATGTGTGTGTGCATAGGTTGGGGCGGGTTTCAATTTACCCTAAAGGGGTAGCATGAGAGAACTCTGTGATAATGAAATAGTTCTATATCTTGATTGTGATGGTCATTACTCAAATTTATAAATGTGATAAAATTGCATAGGTCCACCCCCCCACACACACACTTATTAGTGCACATAAAACTGGTGAGATCTGAATAAGATCTGTGGAATATACAAATGTCAACTTCCTGACTATGTGCTATAGTTACATAAGACATTACTACTGGAAGAAACTGGGTGTATGGTCCATAGGATCTTTCTATTCTATGACTATTTCAAAATAAAAATAATAAAAAAAACAGCATTTAGATCTATACCACATACTATGAATCAAAATAAAATTCAGATAGGGCGGTACGACGGTGGCTCAGTGGCAGAATTCTTGCCTGCCATGCAATTGCCGGAGCCTGCCCATGCAAAATAAAGTAAAATAAATAAAATTCAGATAAATCACAGAATTAAATACACTTCTTAAAAATAAGAAGAAAGCTTAATATTTTGTGGTGCTCTTGAGTGGCTGTTGAAAGATATTAGCCATTGCAGCACATAGAACTGCAGACAGATTTAATCAGATGAGTGTTTTTTAAAGAAGAACTAAAATAGTTTAATTGTGAAATTTCACATAATATGACAAAAATTCTAGTTTCTTATGGAAAATCAGAAGAACTGGTAACACAGCCACCATGTGACAGAACTGAGCAGCAGCTGCCCTCTTCAGATAGGGCTCATATTCTCTAATTCTCTGCAGCCCTCTGCTTGGTGCATCCATTTCCATTAAGTGTCCGGCCTTAAACGGCATTTTAGTTTTTATTGCTACTCTAGCAGTAGGATGATTTTACATCCTCATGTTTCATCAATCTGGGAGTGCTTGAAAAAATTGTGAAGGGAAAGTGCTACATTTGACTTCATAAGGACAAACAAAATAAAAAGAAACGCAATAATCTTGGAAGAGTTAACTTTGAACTTATTTTTATTATAAAAGAAAGAATTGTAGGACAGAAATACATCAAGAAAAAGTAAGTCTGCTATTCTTTTGTTGCTCAGATATTTAACAACTCTGGGAAAATAAATAAAAAAAAGGGAAAGTAAAATAAGATTAGTTAGAGGTAAGATGAAGTTGGAATAAAAAAATATACTGTGGTGGGGTATAAGAGTAGTTCAGTGGTAGAAATCTTTTTTTTCTTTTTTGTTTGCATGGGCAGGCACCGGAAATTGAACCCGCGTCTCCAGCACAGCAGGTGAGAACTCTACCTGCTGAGCCACTGTGGCCCACCCGAGTGGTAGAATTCTTGCCTGCTATGTGGGAGACCTGGATTGGATTCCCGGTGCCCGCCCATGCAAAAAAAAAAAAAAAAAAAAAAAATATATATATACTGTGTCCGCTGAGACCATAAGCTCTGGAACCTGAGACTTGGAATTTGAAGCCATTCTTCCATACATTAGATCTAGTGTTCACTACAAATTTCTTAACTTTTTAGAACCTCACTTTTACCATCTATAAAGAAGGATAATATTATCACTGACTTCACAGGGATATTGTGATAATCAAATGAAATGATGCATGTAAAAAACTTAGCACTGTTTCTGGCACCTAAAAATGCTTAATAAATATTAGATAGTATAACTGCTGTCAACATAAAATCCAAATGTCTTATCTTACCTATAAAGACTACTCACTGTCTTCTGGTTCCAGTCTACCTTTCTAAGTTTTCTCACAGATCTTCATTCAATAGCACCTTCATGTCAATATCTCTTCCCCTACCCTCCCCACTGGTTCCTCTAACAAACCCAAATCTTTCTTGCCTCAGTGTTTTCACTACTCCTTCCTTATACTGGGCTCTTGGATCAGTTGGGTCCTTCCAAGTTTTTCCTTTGTTCTGTAGCTCAATTGTCTCTATCTATGGAAGGCTTCTGCCAATTATCAAATCTCCTTGTTTATTCCCTCCCTAGCATTTTTCATAAGCTGTTATTTATTTATATATTTGCTATTGCAGGAGAAGGTGGACCTTGTAAGGTCCAAGCGCAGGAATAGCTATAGCCCTCGCATCTAAAACAGAAGTTCCTGGGAACTGTACAAGGAACATCTGTTAATACCGAATTTCTTAGTATTAAAGTACAAAGCACTGATGAAAAAACTGTAGATTTAATGTTCAAGCTCGAATGTTTAACAATGGTTAATGTCCGTAAAGTTCAAAAGAAAATCCTATAATTATATTAAAAAAAGAATATTTGGGACACTGAAACAAGCAAAAGTATAACAACAAAAAATAATGTCATTCTGATAAACAGTAAGCAATCTAATTAGACAGCCACCATACCTACTTCTGTATAACATTTGTGACCTGCAAATTGTGCCTTCACATTGCAAAGGCAACTCTGTAATTACAACAATCACCACAGTTAAAATGCTTAGAAACAGAATGAGAGAGTAAATCAACATAAAAGACATAATTGCTACACTGGAAGATCACAGAAGCCTGCTTGTTACCCACAGCCTAATACAGTAATTTTTTTTAAAGGAAAAGAGCAAGAAGAACCAAAAAATCGGGTTGCTTAGCTTTTCACAGAGGAGATGAAAAGCTCTATACCTGAATTTAGCAGAATTTACTTTATTCTCTGCTACTTTCACTTAAGTTTGAAGATGTTTAATATCTAGATGGTCTTTACTTATCTGTCAGAGTCCTGGTGTCTGTGTCACAGAAAATGTTCAAAACCCTGTTATTATGAGAACTGATCCACTGTGCTAAAATTATACTGAAGCTTTGTGGGATGCCAGATTCATTTAGAACAACAGCAGCATATTATTCTTACTATAGCCAAAGTGGGTTAACAATCTTCAACTCTGGACCTCAATGTTGTATATAATTTGATTTATCATGTTTTTGTATTCTGTACAGAATGCTATTAAAAGAGCTTATCTTTCCATGCTCCTTCAAAATTTAGCTCAAATTCTGTTCATCAAGTTTTACCAGTCTATCCATATTCTTCTCATTCATGTAATTTCAGTATTTATTTGTAATTCTATTACTTATAAATTGGTATTAAGAGGGTTGGTTTTGATTTAATATTTGAAAAATCACATGGAAAATATAGAGTTCCCATATACCCTCTCTTACATGAATAGTTGACCCTATTACTAACATTCTGCATTATTGTGGTAATTTTGTAATTATTGATGAAACAGTATTATTATAATTACACTATTGACTATAGTCCATATGTTTGTGATGTACAGTCCTATTTTTTTAACTTACTCTAGGAACAAACATATAACTAAAATTTCGCTTTTAAGAGCATTCAAATACTTATTTCAGTATTAATTATATTCAGTATTAATTATATTAACAATGCTATGCAACCATCTCCACTATCTGTTACTAAAACTTTTCTATCACCTCAAATAGAAACTCTTTACTAATTATGCGTTAATTCCCCATTCCCTACTCCCACCAAGCCCTTGCAACGTATACTCTAGTTTCAGACTATATGAATTTGTTTATTGTAATTACTTCAAATCAATGAGATCATACGATCCTTGTCCTTTTGTATCTGGCTTATTTCACTCATGATGTCTTCATGGAGGTTCATCCATGTTGCATATATCAGGACTTGATTCCTTTTCATGGCTAAATAATATCGCATTGTACATGTATATACCACATTTTGTTCATTCATTTGTTACTGGTCACTTGGGTTGTTTCCATCTTTTGGCAGTTGTAAATAATGCTGCTATAAACATTGATATATAAATATCAGTTCGAGTCTCTGCTTGCAATTGTTTTGGGTATTTACCTAATAAAGGGATTCCTAGGACATATGGTAATTCTATGCTTAACTTTCTGAGGACCTGTCAAACTGTTTTCCACAGCAGTTGTAATATTTGACATTCCAACATGAAGTTTTCCTATTTCTCCACACTGTTTCCAACACTTAATTTTTTAAATTTCAAACTTTCTCCTATGATTTTTTTTATTTCTCTCTATTTAAAAAATGATCTTACACTGAAAAAATATTATTCCATTGCCATTTCCCTAATAATTAGAGCCTGTCTAGGGCGAAAGATTTGCATAGACATTTCTGCAAAGACGATATACATATGGCCAAGAAATACATGAAAAGGTGCTCAATATCATTAGCCATTAGGGAAATGCAAATCAAAACAACAAGATACCATATTCACCCACTAAAATGGCTATTATTAAGAGAGCAGAAAATAATTGTAACACATGCTACACAAATGAAGGTATTAATGATGGAAGGGAGGTATATTTCATAACAAAATAATGAATTATAATACATAGAGTGGAATTTACAAGATACCTATATGCAAATAATACAATATGTTAGAGTAGATTCTTATGAAGTCTTGCTTTTCTAATTATTATGAGGCCAATTACTTGAAGAACACATGAAAAATTAACGAAGACAGAAATAATTGATGGTCAGTGTAACAGAAGGCTATCAGTAGTTACCATAGAAGTTTATCTTGTTTTTCATCATTGTTCTTTTTAACTAGAAAAGTTGTACGTTTACAGAAAAATTGTGCAGAAAATACAGCATTCCAATATACTTCCCTTCCATCATTAACACCTTCATTTGTGTAGCATGTGTTACAATTATTTTCTGCTCTCTTAATAATAGCCATTTTAGTGGGTGAAAATGGTATCTTGTTGTTTTGATTTGCATTTCCCTAATGGCTAATGATATTGAGCACCTTTTCATGTATTTCTTGGCCATATGTATATCGTCTTTGCAGAAATGTCTATGCAAATCTTTCGCCCATTTTTCAATGTTTTTTTTTTTTTCTGTTCTTAATTTTGGTTATTAAACCTTTATCAGATATGCAGTTTCCAAATATTTTCTTCCATTCTTTGATTGTCTTTCCACTTTCATGATATAATTGTTAGGTCTTCTTGTTGAATCGACCCTTTTATCAGTACATAGTGAACTTTTTTTTTTTATAGTGAACTTTATAAATCATAACAATATTTTATTTCAAGTCTATTTTGCTTGATAAAATTAAAGCTACCCTAGCTCTCTTTTGGCCACTAATTGCATGGTATACATTTTCTCACCCTTTCCTTCAACCTACTTGTGTCTTTGAATTTAAGGTGAGTCTCATGTAACAAGCATATAGTTGAGTAATGCTTCTTTAAATTTACATTTAAAGTCACTACTGATAATGTAGCACTTTCTTCAGCCATTTTGCTATTTGGTCTTTGTAAGTTTATACATTCTGTCCCTCAATCTTCTGTTGAGGTCTACATTCATATTTGATTTTTTGCAGTGTGCTAATTTGAGTCCTCATTTTTTTCTGTATATATTTTTTCAGATATATTCTTTTTGGTTACTGCGGAGCTTAAATTTAACATCCTAAATCAGTAACAACCACAGTTGATTTAAAACCAACTTTTAACTTCAATAGCATATTCATATACTGTTCCTACTGTCTTTCATCACCCCACCTATTTGTTGTACTTGTTACAAATGGTATCTTTTTACATTATATGTTCAAAACCATAGGATTATCATTACACTTTAGGAATTTTCAACCAATAAGAAATACAAAGTGGAGTTACATACTGTGCTGGTTTGAATCTGTTATGTACCCCAGAGAAGCTTATGTTCTTTTAATTCAATCTTGTGGGGGCAAACGTTTTGGATTAGACTGTTTCCACAGAGATGTGACCTTATCCATTCAAGGTGGGTCTTAATCCACTTGATGGAAAGGGAGAGACATTTTTTTTTGAGAGTTGAGAGCCAAGAGAGTTTAGAAAAGCTAAGAAAGAAAATGCCCTTGGAGAAGCAAAAGGACCCACAGGAGCTAAGAGAGTCATTTTGAAACCAGAAGCCAGGCAAGAAGAATGAGCATACATCATCTGTGCCTTCACATATGAGAGAGGAACCCCGGATGCCAGCTGCCTTTCTTCTGAGAAAGTATTTGCCTCTTGAAGCCTTAATTTGGACATTTACATGGACTTAGAACTGTAAATTTGTAACCTAATACATCCCCATTGAAAAAGTCAACCCATTTCTAGTATATTGCATTCCAGCAGCTTTAACAAACCAAAAACACATGCCAAAAATTACAATATTATAAAGATCTTTATTTCTTTATGCCATTTCAATCCACCTTCTAGTATCCTTTCCTTTCTGTCTGAAGAAATACCTTTAAGCAGCCCAAAGCGACAATATTAAAAAGATCTTTATTTCTTTATGCCACTTCAATCCACCTTCTAGTATCCTTTCCTTTCTGTCTGAAGAACTACGTTTAAGCAGCCCAAAACTACAATATTATAAAGATCTTTATTTCTTTATGCCACTTCAATCCACCTTCTAGTATTCTTTCCCTTCTGTCTGAAGAACTACCTTTACGCATTGCTTTTAGGAAAGGTTTTGTGGTGGCAAATTCCTTCAGCTTTTGCTTATCTAGGAATGTCTTAATCATTTTTTCATTTTTGAAATTAGTCTTGCTGAACATAAAGTTCTTGGTTGGCCATTGTTTTCTTTCAGCATTTTAAATATTTCTTCTCATGGTTTTCTTGCCTCAATGGTGTTTTTTTCTTTTTCCAAAATGGGCAGGCACCAGGAATTGAAGGTAGGTCTCTGGCATGGCAGGCAAGAACTCTGCCTGCTCAGCCACTGTGGCCCACCAGTTCAATGTTTTTTTTTTTTTTTTTTTTTTTTTTTTTTTAAGAATACACTAGAGACTTTTGAATGTTGATCTTGTAACATGCCACTTTGCTGTACTCATTTATTAGCTCTAGTAATAAATCCTGTGGATTTTTTCAGGGTTTTCGACATATAGTATCATATCATCTGCAAACAGTGAGAGTTTTATTTCTTCCTTACCAATTTTGATGCTTTGTATTTCTTTTACTTGTCTAATTGCTCTGGCTAGAATTTCCAACACAATGTTGAGTAACAATGGTGATACTGCACATTCCCATCTTGTTCCTGATTTAGGGGGAAAGTTTTCAGTTTTTCACCATTGAAGATGATGTTTGGTGTGAGTTTTCCATATATTCCCTTTATCATGTTGAGGAAGTTCCCTTCTATTCCTATCCTTTGAAGAGTTTTCAAAGGAAAGGATGTTGAATTTTGTCAGATGCCTCTTCTGCATCAAATGAGATGATCATGTGTTTTTTCTGCTTTGATGTGTTGATATGATGTATTACATTAATTGATTTTCTTATTTCGAACCATCCTTACATACCTGGGATGAATCCTACCTGGTCACGGTGTATGATTCTTTTAATGTGGTGCTGGATTCGATTTGCTGGAATTTTGTTGAGGATTTTTCCATCTATATTCATTAGAGAGATTGGTCTTTAATTTTCTTTTCTTGTAATATCTTTCTTTGGCTTTGGAGTGAGGGTGATGTTGGCTTCATAGAATGAGTTAGGTAGCTTTCCCTCCGCTTCAATTTTTTTGAAGAGTTTGAGCCAAATTGGTATTAATTCTTTCTTGAATGTTTGATAGAATCCACATGTGAAGACATCTGGCCTGGACTTTTCTTTTTTTGGGAGCCTCTAAATGATTAATTCAATTTCTTTATTTGTGCTTGGTTTGTTGAAGTTGTTTATTTCTTCTCAAGTCAATGTTGGTTGTTCATGTCTTTCTAGGAAGTAGTCCATTTTATATACATTGCCAAGTTTATTAGCATAAAGTTGTTCATAGTATTCTCTCATTACTTCCTTTATTTCTGTGGGGTCAGTGGTTATGTCTCCTCTTCCATTTCTGATCTTATTTATTTGCATCCTCTCTCTTCTTCTTTTTGTCAGTCTTGCTAAGGGTCCATCAATCTTATTGATTTTCTCATAGAACCAACTTCTGGTTTTGTTGATTTTCTTGATTGTTTTCATGTTCTCAATTTCATTTATTTCTGCTCTAATCTTCATTATTTCTTTTGTTTTGCTTGCTTTGGGGTTAGTTTGCTGTTCTTCTCTAGTTCTTCCAAATGGACAGTTGATTCCTCAATTTTTGTTCTTTTTTCTTTTTTGATATAGACATTTAGGGCAATAAATTTCCCTCTTAACATTGCCTTTGCTGCATCCTATAAATTTTTGATATGTTGTGTTTTCATTTTCATTTGCCTTGAGATATTTACTGATTTCTCTTGTAATTTTTTCCTTGACCCACAGGTTGTTTAAAAGTGTGTTGTTGAGCCTCCATATATTTGTGAATTTTCTGGTCCTCTGCCTATTTTTGATTCCCAACTTCATTCCTTTATGCTCTGAGAAAGTGTTTCCTATGATTTCAATCCTTTTAAATTTATTGAGGCTTCCTTTGTGACCCGGCATATGGGCTATCCTTGAGAATGATTCATGAGCACTTGAGAAAAGGTGTGTCCTGCTGTTGTGGGGGGTAATGTTCTATAAACGTCTGTTAAGTCTAGCTCATTTATTGTATTACCCAAATTCTGTTTATTTATCCTCTTTATAGATGTTCTGCCCATTGATGAGAGTGGGGAATTGAAGTCTCCAACTTTTACAGTGGATGTGTCTATTTCTCTTTTCAGTGTTTGCCTCATGTATTTTGGAGCACTCTGGCTCAGTGCATAAATATTTATGATTGTTATGTCTTCTTGTTGAATTGTTCCTTTTATTAATACATAGTGTCCTTCTTTGTCTCTTTTAACTGTTTTACATTAGTAGTTTAATTTTTTGGATATTAGTATAGCTACTCCTACTCTTTTCTGATTGTTATTTGCATGAAATATCTTTTCCCAACATTTCACTTTCAACCTATGTTTATCCTTGGGTCTAAGATGTGTTTCTTGTAGACAGCATATAGATGGGTCCTGTTTTTTAATCCATTCTGCCAGTCTATGTCTTTTGACTGGGGATTTTAATTCATTAACATTTAGTGTTATTACTGTACGGGCAGTACTTTCTTCAACCATTTTGCATCTTGGATTTTATATGTCCTATCTAATTTTTCTTCTTTTTACCTTTACTGATAGTTTTCATTTCTACACTCTTCTCCCCACCTCTCTCTCCTGTCTTTTCCTATCTGTCTCTAGATCTCCCTTTAGTATATCTTGCAGACCTGGTCTCTTGGTCACAATTTCTCTTAGTGATTTTTTTTTGTGAAAATGTTTTAATTTCTCCTTCATTTTTGAAGGACAATTTTGCTGGATATAGAATTCGTTGGTAGTTTTTCTCTTTTAGTAATTGAAATATATCATCCCACTGTTTTCTCCCCTCCATGTTTTCTGCTGAGAAATCTATGCATAGTTTTATTGGGCTTCTCTTGTATATGATGGCTTGCTTTTCTCTTGCTGCTTTCAACATTCTCCCCTTCTCTTTGACATCTGACATTCTGATTAGTAAGTGTCTTGGAGTACATCTATTTGGATCTATTCTGTTTGGGGTATGCTGCACTTCTTGGATCTGTAATTTTAAGTCTTTCATAAGAGTTGGGAAATTTTCAATGATAATTTCCTCCATTATTTTTTCTCCTCCTTTCCCCTTCTCTTCTCCTTCTGGGATACCAAAAACATGTTTATTCATGCACTTCATGTTGTCGTTCAATTCCCTGAGACCCTGCACATATTTTTCCATTCTTTCCCTGTACTTTCTTTTGCTTGTCTGCTTTCAGATGTCTTGTCTTTCCATTCACTAATCCTATCTTTTACCTCTTGAAATCTGACATTGTAGATTTCCACTGTTTTTTTCATCTCTTCTACTGTGACTTTCATTCCCATAAGTTCTGTGATTTGCTATTTTATACTTTCGATGCCTGCTTTTTTGTTCATTCCTTGCCTTTTTTATATCCTCCCTCAGTTCAATGATTTGATTTTTGGTGAGGATTTCTATGTCTGTTTATTCTGGAAATTGTTTTCACTTCTTTTACCTAGGACTTTCTTGCTGGATGACTTTGTTGTCTATCTGTTCTTTGACATTCAGTTCCGCTTATCCTGGACCAATAGCTTAGGTTTTGTTTAACAGATCAGAATTTTTCAGTTCTTGTTTCTTTCCCTGCCTCTATGTGCATTTCCCCCCACCCCTACCTCTTAGGAGGGTCTGCTTAGGTATTACAGACTCCAGCCAGATTTTCCCAGAAAACTGGCCTCCTCTCAGGAGGAGAGAGTCACCTGTGTCAGTTTTCCCTGAGGGTGAGACCCGGCAGATTGTAAGACGTTCCTGTGAAGCCTCTGGACTCTGCGTTTTTCCTATCCTGTCCAGTATGTGGTGCTTTTCTGCCTGCAGGTTCCACCAGCATAAGGTGATGTGGTACCTTTAACTCCAGCAGACTCTCCCTGCTGGGGCCATGTTTGAGACAAAGGAGAGACTGTAGGCTGGCTTTAATCATTTTACTTTTCCAGACCCTGGCATCTGAATCCTTGAGGGAGGGAATCCACCTGAGCTGGGCCCCACCCCTCTCCTGGGGAAGGCACAGGCTCAAGACAAGCTTCAAACAAGCTTAATTCTGCCTATGCCTGTGGCAGTTGGAGCCTGAGAAGCCTTGCAAGAATATCCAAAAGCAGTCAAGCTGTAGAAACATAGCCACAAAAAAGAAAGAGAAAAATCGTTTTCAGAGCAGGACCCCCATTTTTCGGCTTTTTTTTTTTTTTGCCAATCAAGAGCTTAAGTTGGAATGTTGCTTTGCATTCAGATCCTATGTGCCCACTTCTTTCCTTCAGGGCCCAGGCTCTTTCAAGTGTTGTGTACTATCTGATCCAAAAATCCTCTGATTCTTATTTTCTTTTTCTGTCAGCCCTGCCCCCTCTGCACCATGGCAAAAATCAGCAACCTCCACTTTGACTCAAGGTTCAGCTGAGCTGGGGGCCTATTTTTAGTAGTCAGAATTTGTAAACTAATTCCACAATTGGAGCTTAGTTGTGCTCAGCCCTGTGGCTAGTAAAGTCCTTTCATTTCCCTTCTGTGGGGGAGGGGCACTGGCCAATGCGGCTTGGGGAGCTTATGGTTCTGGGTGGGCTCACAGCCAGTCCAGCTGGTCCAGACTGGGGTACACTGTGTGTCTGGTCACTGTCATGGCCCCAGCAGTTGTTCTGAGTATTTAGTAGCTGCTCTGGAGGATAAATTAAAACCCACACCTTGCTCAACCGCCATCTTGGCACTCTCTACCTCCATGGTTTTTGATGAGAAATCAGCACTTAAACTTATTGGGACCCCCTTTTATACAACATGTTGCTTTTCTTTTGCTTTCAGAACCCTCCCCTTCTCCTTGGCATTTGACAATTTGGCTACTATTTGTCTGGGTATTGTTCCCTTCCAGTTTATCCTGTTTGGGGTTAAGATTTTTGAATGTACATATTCCTGTCTTTCATTTAATTTGGGAAACTTTCTGCCATTATTTGACAAATACTCATACTATTTGAGTATTCTGTCTGCCCCCTTTTCTCTTTCTTCTTCTCATACTCACATAATGTATGTATTGGTATACTTGATGGCGTTCCATAGGTCTCTTAGGCTCTGTTCACTTTTTTTTCATTCTTTCTACCAGTCAGCCCGAATAATTTCAACTGTCTGGTCCTAGAGTTCACCAATTCTTTCTTCTGCCAGCTCTGATCTGCTGTTGAAATTTTCCTGGTAATTTTTCATTTCAGTTACTGAGGTCTTCAACCCCAATGTTTTTGCTTGTTTCTTTTAAGAAGTTTTATATTTTTAATGAAATTCTTATACTATTCTTTCATTGTCTTCCTGATACCCTTTAGTTATTTCTCCATGTATTTATCTCCTTGGATATATTGAGGATCAATGTTTTAAAGTTTTTGTCTAGTTGTCCAAAGTTTGTTTTTCATTGTTGGTTTCTTGATTTTCATCTTGTTCCTTTGGATGAGCTATCATTTTTCATTTACTTTTTATCTTGTAATCTTTTGTTGCAAACTGTGTATTTTAATATTTTAAAGCGTTAACTTTAGGATTTAGTCTCCGAAGTGTCTGTTCCTTAAGTCTGTATCCTGTCTTGACATGACAGGTTTCCTTAAATTCCAGAAGCTAATAGGAGCAAATAAACCAATGGAACAAATACTATTCACAGCCTTTACACAATGGCTCTGTGTTGGCTGGTATTCTCTTTCAGAGTTCAGTCCTCCTTTCAGGAAGTTCTGTCTAAGGTAAAATGTGAAGTGCTGGGTCCTCTCCATCTTTTCTGAGACTGCATATTATCCTGGGTTTGTGCTTGCTCAGAGTCATAAAAATTCCAAATTTACAAGCATTATCTCTATCCTTATTATACAGACATTCCTCCCCATCTTGGGTGCTCTATTATAAGTCTTAAAACAGGTAATCCTTTCTCCAGGCCATTTTGATGTACTTATTTCTTCTACTGCTTTGGCTGTTTAGAAGGTGCCGATGCCTGCAAAGCAAGTTCTGGGAAGGGGAGCTAGAGATGTGTTTCCTTGTTCAGTCTTTCAGGTTGCCACCCAACAGACTGACACCAAAATACAGATACCTTCATATGACAAGTGGGTTACTCTGCTCTTTCCAGAATGCTAGGGATTTACAATGGGGGCACAGGCTGGCTCCAGACTGTGCTGGGGAGTGGGATAGGAGTTTGTAAGGCATCAGGAGTTTTCTCCTATTTAATTTTTTTTTCTTCTATTTTTAAAGCTACATTTTCTTTATTTGGCACTTGCCTAGTTATTGTTACCCTTCAGAGGAAGATGACTGGGACAATTTTTGTTAGTTCTCCAAAGATTCTGTGGGGGAATGGCACCCTGGAGTGTTTTACACAGCTATCTTGGTCCATGATTCTAGGTTGTTGGTTTTTAATGTTATAATATATTTTCATTGTGCTTGTTCTATATACATTTTAGTCTATAAAATCCTTGTGGACATGGAACTTACTTCCTGGCTTTATTACTTTTCAAGTTTTGGTTTTAGTATATTAATTAGTATAATCAGAGGATTACAGTAGAATAACATTTTCTAAACTGCATGTCTTTATCCACAACACTGGCATTAAATATTCTTTTTAAAAATTAGAATACTCTAGATTAGAACAGAATGAATTAGAATAGATAATAGAGTACAATGCTTGTAGTAAAGGTAAAATTTGTGAAATTTTTAGATAATTTTTGTTTGCATGTAACATGAGTATGTAGTAAGGCTTATTTATGTATCATGTTTTTCTAAATGTGGGTTGCAGTCAAAAAGTTTGAAAGTCACTGAGCTGGATCTTTACATTCCTTCAATATCCAGATTCTGATACCTTAGAAATAACAGGTACTCACTCTTTCGGTAACTTTTATTTTTACATCATTGCTCATTAAGGTCTATAACTGAACTGTATGCAATTTTATTCAAAGGAGAACATTAAGAAAAATCCTAAAAGGTAACCACGTTAATTAATGTGAAAATGTTCATTACTAAATAATACTTGCAAGAAATAGATTTCTAGAATTTTTTTTCCAAAAAAACCCTATAAAGTCAGAACATAATTTCCATAAAAGTTTTCCATCTAAAATATGCATAATCAAAGTCTATCTACTGAGAAGAAAATAACAAAAGCTAATAATGTGAAACTTACATTCTATAATCTAATTCTGAACTTTTAAACAAAAATATCTAAGTCCAGATTTTGGAAGAAATCCTAAAATAGAAAAATATATAGCCTAGATTAATTCTACAGATAAAATTTGAAGAATGATATCCAAGATATGTGTGTTTCATTATATATAAAGTACTCTGTACCTTGTGTATCATGGCCCTTTAGTTTCTGTTATATATTTGCTTAAGAACACAAAATTCCCAAGCAAAAATTCACACCAATCTCTTTTTTACTAATAAATGCAACAGGTTCGAGTTGTTCATTGAAGGCAAATGTATGTCACATCGCTATTTAGCACCCATCGCAGACATTACTAAATGAGCACTATGCTCTTTCCAATTGAGCCTTTCCAACCCAGTACTCCAGGAACTAAATGCAAATCAATGAGTTGTTAAAAAGAAGTTATCTTCCTTGCTTGAACCAGATGAGAATCCATTTAAATCAGAAAAGTTTGGCATGTCTGGTATGGAAAACAAGTTGCCATCACACACATCTGTGTGTGTTGAACTGATGGATATATATATATATATATGCTTTTAGAAAACTGGTTGATTAGATTATAATGAGCCATGATACAGTTGGTAACTCCAACCTTTTAATTGTGCTTAGTTCCTGATGTTGTCTGATTTAATGAAACTTGACTTATTGATATTCTTCAAACTCAGGAATTAAGATAAAAAGGAAGGCAGATATCTGGTTCTTATAAGCTCCTTTTATATGCTCCCTACAAAAACTCATATTTCCATCAGACAGCTTAGTAATGGAAATGATACATTATGATATGCGATGTTCTTCATTAAAACAAATATAGTAACTATTATATAAGGAAAAACAGAACTGTGAAGGTGAAAAAAAAGGAAAGCTAGCCTATTCTAACAAAAAGTACCATAAAACCTAACTGTTCAGACAAAAATTTGAGTCTTTCTTTTGTCCTATCAACATCATCTCATATCAGAAGTCATGGTTATTGAATAGCTGAGCAGATTTGCCCCCTTAAATCATCCAACTTTGTCTCTGCGGAGTCATGTCACTTTCTTTTCATGTCAATGTCTTGCATGACTGAGTTGCCACAATCTGCTTTGGCCACTAAAGCTCAAGTCATCAGAGCCATCAAATCAATTATAACAGTCACTGCTGTCTTACACCGACAACCAGTGATTGATAACAAAACCTGTCTGCTTTTAGTTCGCATCTGACAGCAACAACACATTCTGTGCCTGCTCTTACTGGCATTTGTCATAAATCAATAGCAATTCCATCACGCAGAAAGATGCTGGTGACTCTTTTCAGTCCATATGGTGTAGTCTTATTTACAAATTTTTAAAAATATAACCATTAACAAGATTAATGCCAAAAGTTTATTTCTTGAAGTGTCTAATATTGCCATGTAAGCAATCTCCTAATAAAGACACTCTAGGTTGAAATAAAATTAACATCACAGAAAGCTCCTATTCTTTAATTGAATTTTTTAAATGAACTACTAAAACATCACTAAAACTTTGAAAGGGGAAATGTTACATTCTGAAATTTTGTGACTTTGTATTTAGTAGACAAAAAAGACAAACTGCAAATCACTTTAGATCTGATGTGAGGTTTAAAGTGACTGTTTAAAAATATGTCAACAAAACTCAAAATACACAGAATTTATTTTTACTAATTAGCAATTTCATTACAAAATAAAAACTTACATATAATGTTATAAGCAGATACTAGTCAACCCAAACATTGAATATTATTAATTCACATAGAAGATTATGCTTTGCAGATACGAAATTTAAAATTTTCTGAGTTGTTACTTACTGACTGAGACTGGTATACTTTAAATATTTTGTGGAGTTGAATAATACCTGACTATTTGCAAAAAAAAGAGGACAACATTGATGGAATTTGCAGAATTGGAGAACACTTTAAGAATCTGTAACATTTTTTCATCTTTACTATGAAATTTTCAATATAAAAACTTAGTTAATAAAAAAATATAGATATATTGCTATCATATTAAGCAGTATGCTAATTTAAGTAGGAAAGAATGATCCTTGTAGGGATCTTACACTATGAGAGTAAAATAAGATAATTCAAAATGACATAAAGTTTTTAAACGAGGGGAAGAAAACGAGGAGGAATAAGGCAATAACAAGTATTAAGTATCTATTTTATATATAGCACTTATCAGTGCTTTATATACATGACTTCATTGGCTCTTCAAACCTCTAAGGCAGGAATTTTATTGCTAATTTAGGACACAGGGTCATATGAGGGAGAATGAATTTGTACTCACTTCTGCTTGACTTCAGTGCTCATATTTTTTGAATGCTCATTCATCATTGATTTGCCATTTTTTGAGAACCTATTATATGTTCTTAGCTAAGCATCAGAGATAGACACATGGATAAAACTTTGACATGGAGGATACAGGTAAACAAAACAGACACAAAACCAAGAATGTTGTACCCACCATCAGATATAAAAAGAGAGCACAATGGTAAGGCAAAAATAGATTTCTAAGTCCCAAATGCCAACAAACGTGGGCTTACACAACTTGATTTAAATGCCATTTCAGCTAACTAAGTTGTCTGGCATTGGATAAATTACTCTCTTAACCTCCTCTTCTTTCTCATCTGTAAAAACTGATTTACCTCAGAAAAGTTTTTTTGAGTTACAAATGAAATAACCTACCCAAGAAAATATTGGACATATGGTAGTTGCTCATTAAAAATATTAGTTTTACTTTCCCTTTATATACAAGCTCTCACTTAAAATTTAGTTGTCTTCTTCAGATATATACAAGGGCTAACTCCCTAATTTAAAATATAAACTTGCCTGACATACTTAAAATAATGCACATCCTTTATGATTACGGTAAACTTCATCTCTACTCCAAGATACCCCAGGTATCTTAAACAGAAGTTATTTATTCATCACTTCAAAATTTTTAAGTCTTACCATTTGCATCACTTACATGACTGCTTTGTATACATCAATTTATAACTTTTTGGAGAAAGAAGACACGTAAAAATCTATCTTTCTACGATCCCACTGGTTTGGGAAATGGCAATGTAACAGAGTATTATGATGGAAGTTCTGACTAAAGAATCAAGATTTAATAGATGCTGTGTTCCAAAAGATGCCTGACCATTTGCAATTTCTTTGTAGATAATTAAAACAAAAAAGCAGTGACCAGGAGAGGTTCCCTGATAGGTAAACAGGAGGGATTTCTTTCAGAGACACCCTTCAGGGAGCATGCCTGTGAGTTTCTAACCTCAGCCAAGGGACAGCAGGATCTGTGGAGACCCCTGCAGAGATAGACAAAGTGGCTGGAAAAGCTGGAGTGCCTTGTGGCAGCCTGTTCTAGTTTGCTAGCTGCCGTAATGCAATACACCAGGAATGGAATAGCTTTTTAAAAGAGGAATTTAATAAGTTGCTAATTTACAGTTCTAAGGCCAAGAAAATGTCCCAATTACAACAAGTCTATAGAAATGTCCAATCTAAGGCATCCAGGGACAGATACCTTGGTTCAAGAAGTCCAATGAAGTTCAGGGTTTCTCTCTCAAGTGGAAGGGCACAGGGTGAACACAGACTTTCTCTCTCACCTAGAAAGGCACATGGTGAACACAGTCAGGTTTCCTCTCTCATCTGGAAGAGCATATGCTGAACACAGCATCATCTGCTAGCTTCTTCTCCTGGCTTCCCATTTCATGAAGCTTCCCAGGAGGCATTTTCCTTCTTCATCTCCAAATGTCACTGGCTGGTGGACTCTGCTTCTTGTGCCTATTTCATTCTGCTCTGCTCTCTCTGAATCTCTCTCATGCTCCAAAATGTTTCCTCTTTTATAGGAGTCCAGAAACTAATCAAGACCCACCCAAATGGGTGGAGACACGCCTCTACCTAATCCAGTTTAACAACCACTCTTAAATCACATCTCCAGGGAGATGATCTAATTACAGTTTCAAACATACAATAGTGAATAGGGATTAGAAGAAATGGCTGCCTTTACAAAATGGGTTAGGATTAAAACATGGCTTTTCTAGGGGACATACATCATTTCAAACCAGCACACAGCCAGACAGGGTGGTGTTGGGAATTAACTGCTTTCTCCTCCAGGACTATAAATCCCCAGGCCAGAACTAGAATCCCTGATAACAGTGGTCCAGAATCACTTTACTGGAGACCCTGGTCAAGAAGGTGGCCTGCCAAAGTGAGCAGACCACAGCTGTAAGAGGCTGTGGGTGAATGAGGTGGGGTGTAGCTGGACTGGCCCCAATTGAAGGAGGTGCAGTAGGAAGGTCTCAGCAGAGTAGCTTCCAAAGAACATGTGGGATTCCCAGCAGACAGAGACCTCTCTACACCCACCAGACCTAGAGAGTGCTGATTTGCCAAAGCAGTACCCAAACTGCTTTAAAATTGTCTTACTCCTTTCACTTTCTTCTCCCCTCCTTAAGCTATGGAAAGGACAGGCTGTTTCTCTGTGCAGGCTCCAGCTGAGATAGATTTGACCTACTTTCAACTTATAAGACAATTAAGAAGCATATATGCATAAAAGAATATATTCTTCAACAGTATGTGGTTAAAATCTTTAATTCCACTAATCCATGAAGTTATCTTTTTTTTTTTTTTTTTTTTTTTAAAGGAAAGACAGAGAGAAGGAAGGAAGGAAGAAAGGGAAACATCTTTAAACATTTTCTTGTTTTATTGTATTTTGTTTTTCCGTTTTTTGTTACATGGGCTGGGGCCGGGAATCGAACCGAGGTCCTCCGGCATAGCAGGCAAGCACTTTGCCCGCTGAGCCACCGCGGCCCACCCAACCATGAAGTTATCTTTAAGGGTCACCACTTAGAAAATCTCCTTCATATAGCAGCTTGCAGCATCCAGAAGAGAATACTTTAAAAACAAAGTCAGCCTGCATCTGTTCCAACAACAGTTATGGATTGAATACAAATGTATCTTTTCAAATTTTAGATAGTTTGATCACTGTTCTAGTTTGCTAGCTGCCAGAATGCAACATACCAGAAACAGAATGGCTTTTAAAAAGGGGAATTTAATAAGTTACTAATTTACAGTTCTAAGGCTGAGAAAATGTCCCAGTTAAAGCAAGTCTATAGAAATGTCCAATCCAAGGCATCCAGGGAAAGATACCTTGGTTCAAGAAGGCTGATTGAAGTTCAGGTTTCTCTCTCAAGTGAGAAGGCACATGGCAAACACAGAGTTTCTCTCTCATCTGGAAGGGCACATGTTGAACATAGTCAGGGTTCCTCGCTCATCTGTAAGGGCACAAGGCAAACACGGCATCATCTGCTAGCTTCTTCTCCTGGCTTCCTGTTTCATGAAGCTCCCAGGAGGGATTTTCCTTCTTCATCTCCAAAGGTCGCTGGCTGGTGGACTCTGCTTCTCATGGCTATGCCATTCTGCTCTGCTTTCTCAGAATTGTTCTCATTCTCCAAAATGTTTCCTCTTTTATAGAACTTCAGAAACTAATCAAGACCCACCCAAATGGGCGGAGACATGTCGTCACCTAATCCAGTTTAACAACCACTCTTGATTAAATCACATCTCTAGGGAGGTGATTTTACATACAGCATTGAATAGGGATTAGAAGAAATGGCTGCCTTTATAAAATGGGATTAGGATTAAAACATGGCTTTTCTAGGGACATATATCATTTCAAACCAGCACAATCACTGTATATGTTACTTCTATGCCTCCTTGGAAACTGAGATATTTTTCCAACCATTGTCCATCCACAAACCTTGACTATGTTTACAATCAGTGGTTTTCCCACTTTTGTAATTGTTTTTGTTCTCTCTCTCTCTAGAACATATTAGGGTTGAAGTTTAAACTCTCCCAAGATTTCCATCTCTCTTAACCATGCTGTAAAGAATAATCCCTTGTGCTTAGGTCCAAAGCATCCAAATTAACAATTGCTGAGTACAGAAGTTCGTAAAGGGACTTGAAGTTTTGAATTTGCATTTTATTAAGAAGGTGATCCCCTAGAATAATGTGCTTTATAAAATAAACTAACTACATTTCATCTTCTGAATTGCAATTTGAAGTCTGAATGTCTCTGGCACCCTAATACTAAACTATTGGAGGCTGCATGCTATGGAAAAAAAAATCACATCAGACACAAGAGTCAGATTTGTTAGTCTAAATGTAGCAATGGGAGTTGGTCACTTAACTATTCTGAGTACCCTTTTTTCTAATTTGCTGACTGGAAATACTAATATCAACATATGTTCCGCTGAATATTAATGATAATAACACCAGTACCAGTAGTGTCAGAAAAGCAAGAGCATCTATGGGCTTTAATGTCTATAAAACAATTTTTTGGGCCCAGGCATTCAATGAAGTATATCAGTTTTATGGACTTTAAAGAAGAAACTTAGGCATAAAAAACTTAAACATCAAATAAATGTCAGAGCTGGGATTCAAACTCAGGACTTGTTTATTCCAATGTGCCTCCTCTTCTAACAGTGTCAAACAGGCCCGTAAAGCACTACAAAAATGCAATGGAGGACACTGGACAATGCACAAAAGAGTATATTCACTTGCCTATGATGAAACTTTGGCGGACTTGGTCCATTCACATTTTTTATACCAGATATCATTTCAGAATATTCTTTTCTTATGAATGGAAAATAAAATCCTGTCTAGGAACATTTAAGAAAAAATCTTAAGCATAGCACTTCAAGAGACACCTATTTTGGAGTCACAGATAACTGAGTTCGAATCCACCTCTACATATTCAAACTATGAGACCACACACAAGTGACTTCACCTCTCTTTCCTCACCTTAAAAATGGGAATAGTCTGACAGTCTGACCTGCTTCACAGGACTGTTTGAAGAGTTAAATAAGAGAGCATACAGTGCTTGTCACATAGAGGGTGCTCAGTAAATCGTGTTTGCTGATATTAATTATAGCAATGACATGATATTTAATTACCATTTGCTGGGATTTTCTAGATGCTAAGTATAACACCATGTGCTGTGGCCTTCTACAGTGAGGACAATTAGCAAATGACACTTAACCAATAAACAAACATGTCACAGAATAAAGTAAAAGCAAGTTTAATTTTAGGTTAGGTATTTGAGAAAATGTCATCAAATGTATATAAAGGATAAAGAAATATATAATTTCTCAAGCTAGAATTAGGTAATTTATGTACCTTTCTTTTACAAATTAAAGTCTCTTGATCTATATTAATTAGAAAAGCTATACGTTTACTTCACCCCTGACATTTTCCACACCATAATAATGGAAGGGTAACAGGGAGCTAGGGCATAAGAAGAAAAGAGCCAAGAAAAAGTAGCCCAAAAGTATGAGTGCCATTTTCCCAAAAGGAGTTGGTGAACAATGGAGTAGCTCAATCAATCTACTCTCAAGGCTGGAAAGGGAGGAGAGACAATGGAGATAATGAGCAAATCAGAAAGAATAGTGGAACTGTAGGAAAGCAAGATGATTAGTTATTTCCTGTCACCAGTCTAGCCATTAACAGGCCATTTTTGAAATTTAACTTGCTGTCAACCCTAACAAGAAAAACACGATCAACTTAAAGGAAACTTTAAGATTAATCAAGGGCTATTTCAAAGAAAAAGAATGAGTGCAAGGGATAGGGTAGTTAGGGAAGAGGAAAGACACAGGGAAGTTTTGTTTCTTGAATTTCCTCTCTATAGGGATATTTCAGCCATGTATGCATAGGAGACAAATATACAAAAGAGAAAATGTGAGTAAATATATTATTTATAAAGAGGAAAGAAAAAAAGCTATATTCGGACAGCATTTATGCTACTGAACTACTTACTTGAGTTTCTCATATTCTACATAATAAAAATATTACAGATTCAAGTATATTTCAAAGAGAAGAATACTAATGGAAGGTAAACTAATAACTACTGCAAGCAATAAGAGAAAGGTTTACAAAATGCTCCTTTTTAAGAGAGATATTCTACTTTGCAATTAAAAAAATTCATGTAATAATAAATAGATAGAAATGATTAGGTAGACTGACATAAAGACTTCTTCCAAAAATAAAATCTACAGACAAATTCTGATATAGCTAATGTATTTTTACTATAAGCAAAAGTTTATTAAATCACTCTTAAACCACCAAATTTGGCCTGTTTATTTGAATATAATTCAATATAACATGATTTTCTAAATTAAAAAAAAGAAGTCTGTGGAAATTACTTGTATCCAATCACAATAATAGATTCTGATTTGATTTTTTACAAGGGCATTGCCTCAAATTTATAAAGGAACTTTTTTCTTGCTTCCTCTATATAATCTCAACATCATAGTGCTAAATCAAATTTATGCAAAGTAAATAATATTGTAAAATAAAGCATTTTCAAACATTTAAGCTATATTCTTTTTGAAAGTTTGTGCTTTAAAATTAGGAATTGAGAATTTTAAAAACTAGGGATTTTTAAAAAAATGCTTTGTGTGCAGATTTGTTGTTACAAGAAATGTGGAAATTATTATCCTTTAAAAATTTATAATGACTTCTGGACTGTGCAATGGTGGCTCAGTGACAAAATTCTCACCTGCCATGCCAGAGACCGGGTTCAATTCCCGGAGCCTACTCATGCCAAAAAAATACACATATATAAGACATCTGAAAAAGGACAAAAAAATACATGTTAAAGATGTAAATTTAGAAAAAAGGAACAAAAAATAAACTCCCTATTCTAGATAGTACCATTAAATGTGAAAGATTGAAAGAAAGCTTCTAGAAGCACATTTCATGTAATTTAGGATCTCACAGCTTTACTGAGTGAGTAATAAATCAGGCAACATCTCATTCAGAAAGTAGAAGGGAGCTCCACTTAAGGGATGGGAAGGTGGTGTTCATATAGGGTAAATGAGGAAGCAAGTGGGAGCAGATACACATTGATTAATTTGGTGTACTTGCCCATTCTGATATGATATCTCTATTAAAACCAGAGCTGGTTTATCACCAGGTGTTACTTATCTGCAGTTCTGTAAGCCATGTTCCATTTTCTTGGAAAGCCCCTGCAGATTGACTGATTTTGTCATCTGGAAAATCCTTTCTTGAAAAGGAGTCCCTCCTGGCAATGACCAATGAAAGTGGCCATTTTATTTTATTTATTAGGAGGAGATAGAATGTATTCATGAACTTGAGGTAGGCAAAGCTTTCCTTAAATGTACCCCTATAAGTTTTAACTATAAAGGAAAAGATTAAATAACTGTAATACATTGAAAAGTAAGGTCTTTTGTTCATTAAAAAAAAAATCAAAACAATAAAAAGACAAGCTACAGAAATAGAAAAGATATTTGCCTTACATAATTCACAAAAAAATTGGATCCAGAATATATCAAGAACTTTTAAAATTAATAAGCGTAAGATGACTAATAGAAAATTGAGCAAAAGACTTGAAGAGACCCTTCAAAAAAAGAGGTGGAAGTATAAATTGGTAAGATATCTTTGGAAAGCCTCTTGACAGTATTCACTGTTAGTTACACAAATGCACACGTTATGACCCAGCAATTCCACTTGTAGAATCATTAGAAATGCACACATATGTTCATCAAAGACATGGTTAGGAATCTTCACAGCAGAACTATTCAGAATATCTCAAACTGGAAACAACTAAATGCATTTCAACTGTGGATCGAATAAATTGTACACCATTCAAATAATTGAATACAGAACTAAGAATTGGCAAGTAAGTGTTATGTGTAACATCATGATTGCACCTAAAAAACAAATGTTGAGTGAAGGAAGTCAAATGCCAAAGGGAACATACTGTGATGTTCCATTTATATGAAGTTCAAAAGCAAGCAAAAGTAATTAATGGTCTTAGAAGGCACAAGAATGTTCATCCTTGGGAGTTGTAAAAGGTGGGAGGAGAGTAGTTGGTGACTGAAGAGAGAAAATGGGGCTTCAGAGGGTACTAGGTGATATTCTGTTTTTTGATATGAGTGCTATTTACATGGTATATTCATTTTTGAGAAAATAGATTGAGCCATACTCTTATATGCGCATTTTTCTACATGTACGCAATATTTAGTAAAAATTTCAAAAATGAAACAAATAACATAAGTAGTAAAACAGAACAAAAAAGTCTACATTAAAAATTTTTAAATTCTCAATTTTAAATGAAAAATATCACAATGCATTATAAGCATACCTGTACAATAGTGAAATGGAAGATGCTAATTGCTGACACACACCCTGCAGATGTTCAGTAAAATATATATTTCCTAAAAGTAAGTTTCAGAATTCAAATTAGAAAGTCAAATGGGATAATAGCTGGGGCAAGAGAGAGAGACGTACCCGGCAAGAGTGATATAAAATGGGATGTGGGGTTGAAGTGACCTATCACCCCTCTAGTCAAGAGAGAGAGCTGCAGGTGTGATCACTAGATTCCTTCATAAGAAACCTGGCTTGTGAATTAAGAGGGTTTACTTGGGGGTTGAGGGTAGTTCAGTGGTGGAGTTCTTGCCTGCCATGCAGGAGACCTGGGTTCTATTACCGGCCGATGCACTTCCTAAAGTAAACAACAAAAACAAACAATTCAACAAATGGTGCAGCATTAACGGGATACTTACATAGAAAAAGAATAAAATTTGACCCCACCATACCGCATACAGAAAAAAAGAGGCTTTACTAAGTGTCACAGCTACTTGGATATTGAAAAGCAAAGAAGACCCAAGACAATGGAAAGAAAATATTTGAAGAAACTTGAATCTCAGCTTGAGACTATAAAAACTCATTCTCACCACCCACCCCATCTCAGTACCTCCCCATACTATTTTCAGCAATTGACAGATGACTAGTACTAAGAGGACCAGCATGCAATCTAAGCATAGATGCTGCCAAAAAGGAGAAAAAATAAAAAGAAAAGGAATGTGATAAAAATAACAGATCAAGACATGTCTACGCTACACAGTAGGTCATGTTTTAATTTTTTCTTTCATATATTATGTTTACATTTAAACAGCTTTGACAATTTATCCTTCAAAAATTATAACAAAACTCAACAGGGGTAAAGAGATGGTAGATTTTTGCGGGCGGTGGGGGGCATTCTCAAAGACAGCATTCAAATTTTCAATCTTAATGAAATGTTGAAATAAAGACAAGAACTTCCTTGAAGATGAGAGATCGTACAAAGAGTTGAAATGCCTGAATCACACTGGAAGCTAGTAATGGCTCAATTAAAACCAGGTGGTGGAATTCGGCAATGGAGAGGGAAGAGATGAGCCTGGAGAAATACATGCATCATCATGCATGGAATCTGCATTTTAAGCCTCTGGAATTTATACAGCATGAAAATATTGGGATTTTGAATTATCTTTCTTCTGGTGGTAGTATAAGGAATGAATTGGATGGGAGGAAAACTGGAAGAAGGGAGAATGAGCAGGATACTATTGAAATAAAACTTTCTAAAAATGATAGGCAGAAATAAGGCAGTGGGACTTAAGGAGAGGGAAGGCCAGATCTGAGCAGCATTAAGGACAAGGAATAAATTGTACGTGGCGGTATCTTTGTGGCAACGGTGATCACTGAGTAAGGGAGTAGGTTTCCGCTGTGGTAAAAGAAATATACAAGGAGGCTAGGTTGGCGTTAGGGAGAGGGATAAGAGGAATCAGACCTAATTCATTGAGAGTGCCTGAAGAACGACCACCGTGTGGATGCAAACACTCATCTCATCCACTTTATATAGATTCATATAACAATAGAAACTTGGGTTGGGGAAATGTACTGTACTTCCAAGAAAAAGTGTGAGGTTTCCTTTTCTGAACACTTTAAAGAAAAAGTCAATTATCTTTTCATAATGACTATTCACAAATCTACTGAAGGGTCTCTTCTAGCCCTTTGATTCTACGACAACTGCCTTTTACAGATTCATATAGGGATGCTGGATGGGGGAGGAATTAATGAGATATTTGTAAAGCATTTTCATTTCCTTTAAAACTTTTATTTACAATCCATTTACATACATTTTAATGTAGCTAGAAAAGCATATTTAAATTCAGTTTCCTTTGAAATTTCCAAGGGACTGCAACAGAGAGAATAGAAAAGCACTTTAATAGAGGACAAAAGTCTATATACCACAGGAATCACTGTCACTTCTTAGTCTCAAAACACATACACATACACACACACTTACTCAGGTAAAATGGTGGCAAATCATCCTCTTCTTACACTAAGCTTATGTCAGGATCATTCTTTATTTTCTCTGGTAAATTTCTATACTGCTAAAAAACAGTATGCATGGGTGGTGATTACATGGTGTGTTCATTATGAGAAAAATAGATTGAGCAATACTCTTATGATTTATGCATTTTTCTGCATGAATATATATATGAATAATTTGGTAAAAATTTATAAAGAATTATAGCAACAACCAAAAATAAAATCTCAACTTTTAAAAATGGCTGTGAATAAGTGTGATACCAGATGAAGATAAAATATCCTATAAATGGACTGATGATACTAGTTAATATCTGAAAATATGTAACCCTGGGACAGATGACATTATGGGTAGGAATAACAACAACCAAGCTCACCTAATACCTACTATCGCTGGGTACTCTCCTAGGAATTAGGGAATCAAAGATGGAGCATCTCTGCCCTTCAGGAACTCATAATTAGGAGAGACAACTACATCAGCAAGTAACCAATGGATAACAGAGGCCTGAGGTACTATTGCAGCACAGGGAGTACTAGTGGCCAGGATTGGGGCAGACAATGGGAGGGGAGGTGATAACCAAAGAGAGCCTTGAAACTAAGAGTGTGTCTGGACTACGAAGAGAATTCCAATCAGAGGGATTGAGCAAAAATGTGGAGGGACAATAGCCTTTTCTTTAGGAATGCCCAGAGTGAAGTTTATAGACAACTTGCAAAACTCAGAGCCTTTTTGTTCCAGGAAGGTTTCTTTCTGTAGTTGCTTTTATCAGAACTGACAACTTTAGCTTGCCAGGAAGGCAGAATTTTAGAACTTCAGTTACTTCTTTGTCTCTCATTTTTCCTCCAGCTTTAATATACAGCCTAGGGTTTGTAAGTATATTTAACAAGAACAAAGCAAAAAAAAGTGAAAGAGAAGGCAAAATAAAAGGGAGACAGGACTCAAAACATGGTAGGAGCCAATACTACTTCAAATGTAAATATTGCATTATTTAATCTAGGAGTTAATTATCTTTTAAAAACAGAATGTCAAAGTTTTAGCAATTTCTTCTGGTATATCTGGAAAGTGACACTTCCAATAGCGGAGAAGCAAACTATCTTGTAAGGTATTGTAGATAAGTTTTCCAAGAGAGTTGAGTTCCTGACTCTCATGATTTTAGGAGGAGAAAGAAGAGATAGACTCTAATGGCTGGTGTGTATAACAGAAATATATCTTGATTCACTATTAATTTGTTGCAGGCCAATAGTTACCAATCCCAAGTGTATGTATCATACGAAGTAGAACAAGGTTGCATTTATAAATATAGGTTAAATTAATTGTCATTTAATATACACTGGTTAGCCAAAGTCCAGACTTTATGGAAACACTAAGTTGCTATTAGCTTAGGAACAGTAGGCTGGAGAAGACTAGTCTACCTAGAGTTAGCTGTCCAGATTCAGGTGAACTGTCACTAACAAACTGATCAAAACTTAATGCACACAGTCAATACACACTTTAGGGCTTTCTAAAAATTATTTTTCAGACAAAGACATTTTCTCAGTAAATTTTAGCCAATTGTGCCTGTTTTCACTAATGTTTCACCATATGTAAAGCTCTAAGTAAATAGGCTGGAAGGCAGATTGAAAGTATATCTTTCCATTCTTTAGTTCATGCAATGACCAATTCTTCTGCACTCTGGGTGTTTTGCTCTGTTTTGCATTTTAAGCTACTTTTTATACCTTGAAGACAGTACGTCTGTCTGTGTTCTACATTACTTTTATTTTAAATTCAATTTCGATCAATGACACATATTACCTATTATTCATGTCTTAATGTATGTATCTTTTATATTCAAACAGCTTTGAAACTATTTTCTTTTAAAGGGAAGTTAAAAGAACAAACAAGAACCAAAAAGAAAAAAACAAAAATTAGTTAGTTTTGAATATTCCTGGAATGGTCATCGTGCTGGTTTGAATCTGTTGTGCACCCCAGAAAAGCCATGTCCTTTAATCCTCATTCAATATTGCTGGGTGGGATCTTCTGATTGTTTCCATGGAGGAGTGACACACCAAACTGTGGGTGGTAACTTTTGATTATGTAGTTTCCATGGAGATGTGTCTCCATCCATTCAAGGTGGGGTTGCACACTGGAGTCCTTTAAGAGGGAACCATTTTGGAAAAAGCTTTAGAGCCAACAGTGCTGACAGAGCCCACACAGCCAGAGACCTTTGGAGATGCAGAAGGAAAATGCTGCTGGAAACCTTATGAAATGACAAAAGAAAGCTAGAAGACATCCCCATGTGCCCTCCTAAGCTGAGAGAGAAAAACCCGGAACTTCATTTGCTCTTTCTTTGGAGTTAAGTTATCTTTATCTGGATGCCTTAATTTGAACATTTTCATGGCCTTAGAGCAGTAAACTTGCAACTTAATAAATTTTTTTTTTTTAACATGGGCAGGCAGCAGGAATCGAACCCGGGTCTCTGGCATGGCAGGCGAGAACTCTGCCACTGAGCCACCATTGCCCACCCAATAAATTTGTTTTTAAAAGCCATTCCTTTTCTGGTATATTGCATTCCGGCAGTTTAACAAACTAAAACAGCCATTGTTCTAGTTTGCTAGCTGCTGGAATGCAATATATCAGAAACGGAATGGCTTTTTAAAAAGAGGAATTTAATAAGTTGCTAGTTTATCGTTCTAAGGCCAAGAAAATGTCCCAGTTAGAACAAGTCAATAGAAATGTCCAAAGGCATCCATCCAGGGAAAGATACCTTGGTTCAAGAAGGCCAATGAAGTTCAGGGTTTCTTTCTTAAATGAGAAGGCACATGGTGAACACAGTAAGGGCTTCTCTCTCGGCTGGAAGGGCACATGGTGAGCAAGGTGTCACCTGCTAGCTTTCTCTCCTGGCTTCCTGTTTCATGATGCTCCCTCTCCATTGCCGAATCCCACCACCTGGTTTTAATTGAGCCATTACTAGCTTCCAGTGTGATCCAGGCATTTCAACTCTTTGTATGATCTCTCATCTTCAAGGAAGTTCTTGTCTTTATTTCAACATTTCACGAAGCTTCCGTCTTCATCTTCAAAGGTCACTGGCTTGTGGGCTCTCTACTTCTCGTGGCTATGTCATTCTTCTCTGGCTCTCTGAATCTCCCATTCTCCAAAATGTTTCCTCTTTTATAGGACTCCAGAAACTTATCAAGAACCACCCAAATGAGTGGAGACATGTTGTCACCTAATCCAGTTTAACAACCACTCTTGATTAAATCACATCTCTAGGTAGATGATCTGATTACAGTTTTAAACGTACAGTATTGAATAGGGATTATTTTGCCTTTACAAAATGGGATTTAGATTAAAACATGGCTTTTCTAGGGGATATACATCCTTCCAAATCAGCACAGTCATCAAGATTTGAAGACTTGTTTTCACATTGGAACCTGATAATTAATAAATGAGAAATATTACTCCATATCATTATTTTCAAAATGCTCCTCTTCTGACTGGGGGCATCTCAGTGAACTCATTGGCACTCATTCTCAGAAGGTCTGATTTAGTAGGGCTGGAACGAGGTACAGAAAACTAATTTTTTTTAAGAAGTTGCTCATTTGACTGAGACACACAATAAGGTGTGGAACCACTGATAAGTATTTCTCATTATGTATAATTTATAATTTAAATAGTGCTAGTTACTGGCTTGACCAGCCATTTTTTTTATGTCATGATAGACAAAGACAAAAATGAAATGTGTTTAGGGGGGGTGTGAGGGTAGTTCAGTGGCAGAATTCTCACCTGCCATGTGGGAGACCTGGGTTCAATTCCCAGCCCATGCACTTCCCCCGAAAACAAACAAGCAAGCAAACAACAACAAAAAACACAACCAAACAAAAATTCAACAAATGGTGCTGCAATAACAGGATACCCACATGGAAAAAGAATGAAATGTGACCCTGCCATACAGCATACAAAAAAAAAATGTGTTTTTTTTGGAGATAAAATTTGAACTACAATCACCTGAAATTATAAAATCATGCTGAGATGCAAAAAAAATTTGAATAAATAACTGGAAGCATTCATTTTTTTTTACCACTTTTCTTAGGAGCAATTCCCTTAAGTCTGGACACAATAAAAAAGAATTCATTGAGAAACTGTAAAGAAGATATATTTGGCTGAAAATGATTGACAAAATACCTGCAATAGCAAACTAAACTGCAAAACACAAAAATCCTAAAAAAAATATATAACAGGTTACCACGGTGACTCTTATTACCAGTTGTCAATATGTGACAAAAATCACCAGAATTATTCTGTTTTGGTTTTACTTGTCCTATCATTGGTTGTTTCTCAGGATGGTCATTAACATTCACATACTCAGGGATGTGGTGGGGGCCCTGGCTTTGGCATGAACCTAGAAGGACTGAAACTTTTTCGAATAAATATCCACATGACGTACGTATTTTGCACTTAGAGTTTTAAATTGGCCTGATTCCACTTATATATTGCCAGAATGGTTTATCAGACTTCCTGGCAGGATGTTGTGAGGATCAGCGTGGGATACAGCTCCTTCAAGCTTCTTTTACTGAAAAGGAAGGATAAGGACTAAGTGGTTTGAGCAAGGGGTTAAAACAGACATTTAACATTTAGGTCACTTATCCTCTCATTCTCCCAATGGTGCAGTTCATTTAAGCTCTTAGGTCCCATTTTGGCCATCCGGGCCTGCCTGAGAAGTAATCTCAGGCTGAAAGAGCAAATCTTTTCACTTCATGACTACATCTCTATTTGGGTTTCTTGAGTTATATCCTACTAGGGACTTGCTCTTTCCTCAAGAGGAGAACTCTTGTATCACCTTTGAATGCTATCTACATTTTTTCATTTCAAGAAATGATAGCCTGCTACACACAACTGAGGAGGAGAACCATGGCTTGGTCCCTGGATTCCTTTTCCTTATATTCGGCTCTTCCTTCCCAAGTGATAGTCCTAGTTTTAGCCCTACTCCAATCAAGTGTCCTGTGTTAGTTTGCTAGCTGCCAGAATGTGATATTCCAGAACTGAAACAGCTTTTAAAAAGGGGAATTTATTAAGTTGCACGTTTACAGTTCTAAGCCTATGGAAATGTCCAAACTAAAGCATTCAGGAAAAGATACCTTAATTCAAGAAAGGTTGATGCATGTGCAACACCTCTATCATCTGGGAAGGTATGCTGTTCCCTTGCTGGTCCCTTGCTCCTGGAGTCTATTGCTTTCAGCCTCTGTTCCTGTCGGGGTTCCTCACTTTTCTTCTCCAGGGCTGGCTTTCATCTCTTGGCATCCCTTGGCTCTCTCCAGGTTCTGGCTTGCTTAACATCTCATGGCAATATCTGCTGGGCTCCAAGCATCTCTAAACACTTGTGTCTCTGTTCCCCAGGAGTCTACATCTATATCATCTCTGCTGTGAAGTTTCTGCTGGCTTCTGTCATTTCTGGCTCTCTCCAAAATGTTCCCTCTTTTAAAGAATTTCAGTAAACTAATTAAAACCCTCCTGGAATGGGTAGAGTCTCATCTCCATCTAATCAGAGGGTCACACACAATTGGGCATGTCACATCTCTGTGGAGATAATCTAATCAAAGGTTTCCAGCCTACAGCCTTGAATCAGGATTAAAAGAAAGGGCTGCTCCCACAAGATTCGATCAGGATTAAAACATGGCTTTTCTGGGGTACATAATATTTTCAAACCAGCACATGGCCTGATACTAAAAGCCACAGACTCTCCATTAGAAATTGTTTTGGGAATACTTCTTCTTGGTCCAAATACATTTCCCTAGCCATATCTGGGGTGTGTTGTACTATTAAAAGCAAAGGCTGGGGTGCAAATGTAGTTCAGTGGTAGAATTCTCACCTGCCATGTGGGAGACCGGGTTCGACTCCTGGCCCAGGCTGTGCACTTCTTCTAAACAAACAAGCAAGCAAGCAAACAAACAAAAATTCAACAAATGGTGCTGCAATAATGGATACTCACATGGAGAAAGAATGAAATGTGACCCTGCCATAGAGCATACAAAAAAAAAAGCAAAGGCCAAGAAACCACCCAACAAGGCAAATGGCTATGAGTCTTTAGACTGAGAAACTCTGAAACATTATCTGCAGTGGCTATGATTCTGTCCTTTGAACAAAGTTGGTGGTGGGTCTAAGTAAACCAAAAAGTACTGGCTTTCCTGAAGATTTTTTAACATAATGTGCAAAGAAAACTCCTTGATAGTGGGGCGCTCTTCTTCCCATATTCAGGTTTTAGGTCTTTCATCATACTAGCCATTAGGGAAAAGAATTTTGTCAGGAGTGAGGGTGGACTGTCTACTCTTGTTTCTCCAGAGGGCTGCTGCAACCTGATTGTGATGGAAATTTGCCTTGCCAGTTATCAGCCAGTCTACTACTAAGTTTTGCATTAACACAAATTCTCTCTGCCAAAGAATACTGGAAGTGGAGCCTCATTGTAAGAATATTTTAGACTTCCTATCTGTTTGCAGAACTCCATGGTAGACCTATTCATTGGAAGGGAACTGAAGCCATGACTGGTGGTAAATTTGACAGCATTTCATCTCTGTTGGCTGAGCAGGTATGATATTTCTTACCTTTTAGAGCTTTATTTCTCACTTATTATGCTGGGGACATAGTGTTTAGAAGTAAAGGCAAATGTTTTAAAAGTAAGAGTTTAATGAAATAATCTTTTATTATATTCCATAGGTCTTATTTAGAAATAATTGAAATACCTTGCATATAAAAATTACATATAAGATGTTTATAATATTTAATAATTTGCACTTGTTACATAGTTTATTGGTATTGTCTTGCCTTAATTTAAAAAATTATGAACATAAAAACAATAAATCTTAGAAAATTTTCACATTTTTTTCCCTGGAATTCATAGAATGAATAGTGATTTTAATCAATGAAATTCATTTAGTGTTTGTAAAACACAAATGACTTATTGTGATCACCATTATCAGAAACTAATTTTTTCAGTGCACTGAATGATATCTTGGTAGCTCTCTCCCTAGAAAGAGCAAGATGAGTAATAAAAACATTAAATATACATGGGGTTCTTTCAAGGAAAAAAAATTTCACATGGACTTGAAAGGCCTTTCTCTGCTCTCTAGTAAGAAAGAAATATGTAATTATTATTGGGTCATCACTATACCAATTTTGACTAAGTAAATACAAACAAACAAAAAGCTAAAGTGAGGAATAGCTTACAATATTAGTTCCCATGAATTTTAAGAACATTTCAGCTAAGATACACTTCAATTTCTTCAATTAGAAGGCATATGTATTAAATTAATACCTAAAAAACTACCCTGAAATTTATTGTCATGTTTACATACTGGTTGGTTTTAAAACTCTCATGAACTTAACCATTTTTACTGTCAATACACTTTTAAAGAAAAGCTATACTATAATAATACAATAGAGCCTCACATGTTTTCTTTTGCCTTTATAATGATTTTTCTTCCCTCAAGTATCCATAGCAATTAGGTTTGATAATGAATTACTACTTGCCTGGCCAAAGAGCATATTCTCAAACTAAAGACTATATTGGTAGATACCCCTTTGTCTCTTATTTTTCAAAAGGGGTTTGTTTTCATTTATGTTGCATTGATTTTCAATTTTAACTAATTTCTGGCAGTTAAATCATAATTCTTTAAAACTACGGGACAATAAAAAAAAGAGGAGGGAGTTGCCAATATAAACCTAATCTAATACTTTGTGAATTACTACAATTGTTTGGTGCCAATCAAATGGGTATTTTTACCTTAGGCCATAGTAAAGCCCTTTCAGATGGGAATAAAAGGAATAACCACTGATCTCTCTCCTACAGCCTCTGGGCATTCCTGTATCTGTTCAGCCTGGATAAACAGTTACTGTGATAGGCCTGTCACCTACCTCTGAGGGACTGGTGTCAAATTAATCTCCATGTTATCAGTAACTTCTCAACAGGTTTTCAACAGTCTTCTCTTCCCCTCTAAGTCCCAGATCAACAGTTGTCAGGGTCTGAGTCAAGCTGTGCCTCTGCCCACATAGTGGCACTGTCAGCACTGTCGGCTGCTCAAATGATTTTTTAAGCAGAGCAGCCGGTTGCCTTCAGCAGCAATGCTTTTGGGGGCACTCCGTGCTCTTCACCCAGAGTCTCTGGCTGCTCTACAACTGTGCTAGTTAAGGGAGCGACAGAAGGAACAACAAATGGCTACAATTAGCATTCGCCCTGCTCCCTCAAAAGAATTTCATTGCTATGGCAACGGGAGTTGCCCAGACAACATAGGGCTTTGGCGGAGAAACGTGTACTGCATTATACCAAGTATGGAACAAAACAGTCGTAGATCAAACTCTCGCTTCATGGCACACAAATCTCTGCCTTCATATTTAAGTTTAATTAACAAGAACTGATTTCTTAATCCTGGGGCCTAAATTTCTGGTTGTTAATAGCTAGAAACAAAACATCGTTATTGATCCATTCTTTTAAAATTCCAACAAAAAATTAAATTAGATTTCTCAGCTTGCTTTTTTCTATTTTTAAATGCCTTTACTTTGCTGCAACAATGCAATTTATAAACTTTTCCTCCTGATCAGTGGCTATGATATAAATGATTACAACCAGTGAAAATTTAACATGTGTTTCCTTACACACCTAGAAATTCAACCACATTCTAGATGTCTGCAATTATACTAAGGAAGGAGCAACACAATCTAACCAACTTACATCAAGAGTTACAATCTTGAAGGCATTCTAAATCATTTAAAATAAAACAGGAGAATAGCCACTACACTATTTCTGAAGTAAACTTTTAAAGCAGGATACTGAATGGATCTTGAAATTGGTTCTGTAGTAGTACTACCAGCAAAATGGAAAAATTAATCTAAATGACAAAAAAATAAGCTACCTCAGCTATTATAAAATGTCTCTGCAGTCAGATTCCATTATTGAATCAGTGCTTTTCGTAGTCTTGCAAACCCTTCCGTGAACTGATCCAGGAGCACTTCTTAAAGGGCCAAAAGGGGGATGTGCTCAATCAACACAGGAGGATAAGGCTAGCTGGTCTAATTTGGCAGATGACAGCTTTCTTCGTCTCTACTAAAATTTTCAAAATCCAAATATTTGCAGAGAATATACAGTCTCTTTCCCCACCAACATCCTCATCAGCATAGGACCAAATATTATCAGCAACAATAACAGTTAACATTTACTGAATGCATAGAATTTTGCATGCCTTACTTAGTTTTTGCAAAATAGCTTATGAGGTAAAGTAGTAATTTATATCAATTTTGTAGATAAGGAAACTAAGATGTAAGGAGATTCAGTAACTGCCAGCATATAAGCAGCAAGGTTGAAATTCAAAATTAAATTTACTCTATAGTATTTTATGTCAGTTATATTATATTTCACTATAATAAATAATAATGTGGCAATAAGCGAAAAAATTAATAATGAATATGATAAAAATAATGATGTTTGGTTTCTTAAAAAAGGTTTCTGGGGATATAAGGAAGTGGGGTAGGGGTTAGAGGGAAAGAGAATTGATCTCTTCACTGAGCACATTAGCTAGTTCTGGTTTTGGTGTTAAATGTTTAAAATACATACCCATGAACAGTTTGGGTTGAAATTGTTTCCATTAGAAATCGAAGCAGATGTTTGTTTTCCTCTTACAAACAATTACTTTTAAAAGAAAATACTTTATTAATGGTAAAAGGCCACTAATAAAGGTAAGAATATTTTACTGTTTGGCAGAGATCATCCTGCTTTACAACTTATTTAATGCTATCTGAATGGTTCAGATGACACTATCTTACTTAGCTCCTAGGTTAATGTCAATTAAGCAGGGTCAAATAAACAAAACCAAAACCAAATAACTTTAGGGTTAAAAAATTACCTGCATTTATACATAGACAAATCAACTTGAGTAAATAAAATTTTATGCCCATCTATAGTTAACGGGCATATATTGAAAGCCTTTCTAGAAATTTCAATATCTGAAGTTTCTCTTCTTTCATTAATTGTTAGACATTTATTTATGTATCTCTAATTTATGAAAACAAGATATTTTAAAAATTAAACAAACGTCAGACCAAATGCAAAAAGTTTTTCTCATGGCTCCAAATGCTACTGTAATCTGAAAAATACAGTTTTATATTACACCGATTTTTTGGGACTCAGAACTGTATTACACTGGGAAAATTACTTTGCTTTGAACATGTTTGAACGTTGGCAGCATTGAGATTTTTGAGATATAAAGAGAAGGTGTAAAATGAGAGGGAAGAAAAAGCAGAGATCCTTTCATAAAACTGCCTGATAGCCAGTATTTTTCTGAATAATATTTATCTTTTAATTTTTGATCATAATTAAACTAGTTATTTATAATGAAAAAACATATTTAAATTGGTATGTGCCAAGAAATTCCAGTCTAGTACTGCCTTCCATTCAACTTGCCATAAACACATTTCTTGTACTTATGGATTTTTTTTTAGGATAATAGAAGCAAAATTGTAAAAGTGCCTACCAACATATTAAGAGCAAACAAAATAAGCATGTGAAAGCACTGTGAAAACTGTAAAGTGCTGTTAAAATGTATATTTCATGAAAAAAGTGCTAGCTTTTAAGGGCTCAAAGAAATCACCCTGGACATTTGCTTATTTTAAGTAAATCAAAGGTGAAAAAAGAAGATGAAGTATATAAATTGTATACTCTTCCCCTCCTAATCTTTTCCATATATAAAACCCACATCTAGGCCATCTCCAGCCTCCTACACTTGGGACACCTTCAATTTTTAGCTATTTAACTAATTCAGATACATGCTAATTTGAAGAGAAAATCCTTCAGCTGACTTTTACTGTTTATTCTGTCATAAAACAGTAAAGAATTAAATACAACTCCTGTTTCCTATCTCTACCTTTTCTTTCTGTAATCTTTTTCTGATATTCTTGAGTGCACTTCTCTTCCAGAAAAAGTAATCTCCTGATTCCATTCAAAGAAAGACAACTTATTGAAGTGATTTAAGAGAATGGAATTTGCTGTCACAGATCTGGGTTCAATTCCTGGTTGTATCATTTATGAGGTTTATGCTTTGGGGCAAATTACTTAACCTTTCTACACTGCAGTTGAATGTGAATAACACATTCAACACAGTGTCTGACAAGTATTAGTAGTTAGATACCAACTACTTTATTCCTTTTAGAGCTTTATCTTTATATAGCAGATGCTACTTCCCTTACCCCTTCAATATGAAGCGGTCTATTTCCTCTGCTTCTGCCATTTCACAACTATCAACTTGTAGGCAGAAGTTTTGAGTTTGAATCCTGGCTCTGCAACTTAATAGCTATAATTATGTAATAACCATAATTATCCACAAAAGCACATTTTCAAATAATGAACACAATACATTGACAATACAAATCTAAGCTGTTTGCAGAAAAAATTTGCTAAAGGCTGAAAAAAAAACAAAGGTTCCAGATTATCTTCATCAGCCACTGAAAAAGACAGATCCCAGAACAATCATCCTTATTTCACAACAAATTGGTTATTATCAGTCATGTCAAATCAAACATACTATCGATTCCTCATTTAATTGGCTCTCAATCCTAACCATTGATTTGAACTGCTTCTATGTGTCAGGTTCTGTTGAGAACTTTCCATGTATAATTTGCTATGAATCCTTACTACAAACCCAGACAGGGACAATTATGATCCCATTTAATGGATGAGAAAACTGAGGGACAAGGAGCAAATACTTTGTTCAAGGTTACACAGGTAGCAAGTGGCAGCCTGTACTCATAGCCTCTATTCTATACAGCTGCATAACAATCGGATTCCTTACATCGAATTGATGTATGTGCTTATGGTCAATGCTTAATTTTTGTGTTTAAATGTTTATATGTTCTGTATTATCCATGCATTTTATGTTTTATATACTGTGTAAACACACACACACACATATTAATTTTCCCTACAGTTAAAACTGTATGGAATCTGATTCAGCACTTATTTTCAACTAGTCAGCAGTCAGAGAACTTGATTCAATATGACACAACTTCTAAGCACTAAATAATTTTCACTGGTAATGAAGAAAATGTGCATGACCAGGGTGAAGTCAAGGTAGCATCACCCACATAGTTTAAATAATTTGCAATAAAACAATAAAATATTAAAACTTAATGAGCATAGTCTCAATTAAGTTTTTTAAAATCTAAGGGATCTGAAGGTGGATGACACCCTTCTTGCTAGAATCACTCTGCCCAACTTCCATGTACCAGAACTCACAATCCCAGAAATCTTTTTGCAGATTGACATTATATTTGCAGATGATAGTTGGGCAGGGATTAAATACTTTACAAGAATGGAAGAGAATTTAAAGTGATCTTGATAGATTAGAGAAATGGTTCATCAAAAACAGAATGAATTAGGAGAAGAACAAAATGGTAAACTTAACCAAAAACATACCATACAGCTAAAGAATAAAAGTAAGTGGCTAGGCACAGCAAAGGAGAAAAATAAAAAGCTATAAATACAATAATTGGACGACCTGTTGGCAATATGAGCTATTTTTACCTCTACCTAATAGTAAGTTCCCAATTCTGGCTGCACATCAGAATCACAAGAAGAGTTTTAAATCCTTCTGGTGCCCAAGCCTCATCCTATACGAAATAGCAACACGTAGTAGCTAAGGCTCCATATTTTAAAACTCTATTTAATTTACTTTAAAAGTACACTCCTGATCTGGTATTTATGGCTTACAAGGTGAGAACAAGTTTTTATGACAATAGTTCACACCCATCTCAAGCAATATTTCTTGATCAATGGTAAATAGTGGGGCATAATGAAATAAATGCTTACCCTAGATTGGGAGGTTGACTTCAAGTCCCAGCTATGTGGTCATTCATTTATTTTTTCCCTCATATATGCATTCACTTACTCATATATTCATTCATTAATTCATTAAAAAAATAGTTTTCTGAAGTCCTACAGTGACAACGTTCTCCTATAAGAACATTCTTGGAGAGGTGCAGTACATCCAGGGAGGCTTCAGTGGCTTCAAATGGCTATCACTAGATAGGAAGGAGGCGCAGACAACAGACTGGTGCACTAAGGAGAATGTGACATAAGTAGGTAAGGAGGCAGCAGAGTCTACAACAAGGCTGCTCTCTAATGTATATTAGTAACTACGCCTGTCATTCTAAGGCCTCATACTGGAAAACCTGAGCAAAGTGGAGTATAATAGTCCTATAAAGTGAGTCATTCCTTCAATGGACAGTTTGACATATCTGTTTTCGTGGAATTCTAAATTGCGTCAAAATCGATTTAGTCTCAATATGAAAAAACCTAATGAACCAATAGAAAAATGAGCAAAAACCTTGAATAAGCACTTCCTATAACAGGATAACCAAAAAGCCAATAAGCATATAAAAAGGTACTCAAGGTATTCATAAGTGAAAAAATCTACGTAAGAGAAACCCTACTAGGATGTTTGATTTGAATCTCTATGCATTGTTGATGAAAGTATAAATTGGTGTAACCACTTTGGAAAATTGTTTCACAGTATCTCCTAAAGCTGAATATACGCATACCCAATAAAACAGCAATTGCCTTCCTAGGTATATATCTGAAAGAACCAAAAGACATGATTAAGAATATTCTTTGCAGCACTAACTGTCAGAGTCCAAATATAGAAGCAACATAAATATTAACTAAAAAAGAAAAAATAAATTGTGATATATTCATATAGTATAACACCAAAACAACAATAATAATGAACAAATTACAGCTTCACACAACAACGTGGACACAAAGTATATGACTCTATCCAAAGAACAAGGTTAAACTACCTTTGGAATGTGAGATATGACTAGGACGGGCAAAAAGGGGCTTTTGTGTGGTGAATTCTTTTTCTTTATCTGGGTGCTAATTATGTAGGTAAATTCACTTTCTGAAAATTTTGCTATATACTTAGGAATGGATACTTTTCTATATGTATGCTATTCTTCAATATAAAGTTTATATTTAAAATGAGGGGAAAAGGGAAAGAATATATGGAAAGTTAAAACAAAATAAATCTTCTTAGAGCAGCGTAATACATAGGGCCAAGCACTTAAGTGAAACAGAGAAGAGAGGGATTAGCTGAGGCAAATAATTTGTACACTGATAGTGATAGTTTTTTTATTCCTGATTTTGAAAGTAGAAATAGCCATTTAATGTATGTTGAAAGAGGATAGTAATAGGGTTAAAGGATACTAGAATATAAAACCACAAGGAGATTATAGGTAGGATTGGAGATCTGTTTAGAAGAGTAACATGTGATTAACCACATGGGCATATAACATAAATAAAGTTACACTTTTAAAAGCTGATAAGCATGGGTCCCAGGGGCACAGAAATTACCACAGGAACAGTGCTACCGCAGGATCTGAACTGATAAAACATAATAATTTATAAGATTACTATCAAAACCTTTCCATTTTTCTAGTTATTAAAACAAATATATAGAAAGAACAGAGGTAATTTCTAGGGATATTATTAAGTTTTTACAACATAGTACCTAGAGTTACATTCTCTCACTACTGAATATATTTACTTCACACCCTGAACAGCTCATGCCCTTTTTAGTTAGGCAAAGAATAGGAAGGGGGAATGAATGGATGGAGAAAAAGCAGATTAACAGAATGGAGAGTAATAGGCCATGTTCAGTTTCCAGTGAGTGAGCAGCAAGCAGAAAGATCAGTGTTTAAGAAGTGAGGAAACTCTTTCTCCGCCGGACAGCAGCCGAGCCGCCCGACCTCCCTACCCCCTCTCTTTCTCCGCCGGACCGCCGCGCGGCGCACGCGCCCCGCAGCAGCCGAGCCGCCCGACCTCCCTACCCCCTCTCTTTCTCCGCCGGACCGCCGCGCGGCGCACGCGCCCCGCAGCAGCCGAGCCGCCCGACCTCCCTACCCCCTCTCTTTCTCCGCCGGACCGCCGCGCGGCGCACGCGCCCCGCAGCAGCCGAGCCGCCCGACCTCCCTACCCCCCTCCTCCCCCTCCTGCTCCGGCTGCTCTCCAACCAACACGGTGCCCTCTTCCCCCGCCTTCACCGTGCTCCTCCGCCACCAGCCTCGACAGCCTTGCCGCCCTCACCTTTCCTCCTCCAGAACAACTACTGGGGGAGTGGAGATAATACAGAGCAGCTCCCGGAGCCACGAGGGAGATCAAAGGGACAGCGTACCCCATCCTGGAACGGCTGACTATCTGGGAGAACCAGCTCCGGTGAGATCACTAAGGGGCACGGGCTTTCCTGGGTGGGACAGCAAGCGACCGGAGTCCCTCCCTTCCACCTTCCCAGGCCAGCTGGTAGAATTGGACAGGCGGTCCCCTTAGGCCGCGGCGACTGGTGCCCCCACCACACGAGGCCCCCCGGAACAACTGAGATAGTTGGGTCGGAAATCCCCAGACTGCGGAGAACAGTGACCGGGGGATCCCTTCCAAACACGTGACTCCCCCGTCGGCTGGGAGCAGTGCACTCTCCCGGGCTGCGACAGCTGGCGCCCTCCCGCCACGCTTGGTGCCCCGGGCCGACTAGCTAATTTGGCCGGACGCTCTCCTGTGCTGCGACAGCCGGCGACCCGCCCCGCGTTTGGAACCCCAGGCCGGCTGGCATTCTTCCAAGACGCTTCAGTTGCCGAACCTCCCCTACGGCGAGAGTTTTCCAGAGTTGAGGGACCCACAGCAACTTTCGCTGGTGGAACCCACAGACAGGCGTGTGCCACGTGCGCCACCTACTGGGCAGGATAGGAAGAACAGAACCCAGAGACTGCGCAGAAAAATCTTTCAACCTGTGGGGTCGAACACCCGGGGAAATCTGACTAAATGCCCAGACGCCAGCAGAAGATAACGGATCAAGCTCAGAAAATTGAACATATGGCCCAGTCAAACGAAGAAACCAATAGTTCAAATGAGATACAGGAGCTGAAACAACTAATGCTGAATATACGAACAGAAATGGAAAACCTCTTCAAAAACGAAATCGATAAATTGAGGGAGGACATGAAGAAGACATGGGCTGAACATAAAGAAGAAATAGAAAAACTGAAAAAACAAATCACAGAACTTATGGAAGTGAAAGATAAAGTAGAAAAGATGGAAAAAACAATGGATACCTACAATGACAGATTTAAAGAAACAGAAGATAGAATTAGTGATTTGGAGGATGAAACATCTGAACTCCAAAAAGAAACAGAAACTATCCGGAAAAGAATGGAAAAATTTGAACAAGGTATCAGGGAACTCAAGGACAATGTGAACCGTACAAATATACGTGTAGTGGGTATCCCAGAAGGAGAAGAGAAGGGAAAAGGAGGAGAAAAACTAATGGAAGAAATTATCACTGAAAATTTCCCAACTCTTATGAAAGACCTAAAATTACAGATCCAAGAAGTGCAGCGCACCCCAAAGAGATTAGACACAAATAGGCGTTCCCCAAGACACTTAATAGTTAGAATGTCAGAGGTCAAAGAGAAAGAGAGGATCTTGAAGGCAGCGAGAGAAAAACAATCCGTCACATACAAGGGAAACCCAATAAGACTATGTGTAGATTTCTCAGCAGAAACCATGGAAGCTAGAAGACAGTGGGATGATATATTTAAGTTACTAAAAGAGAAAAACTGCCAGCCAAGACTCCTATATCCAGCAAAATTGTCCTTCAAAAATGAGGGAGAATTTAAAACATTCTCAGACAAAAAGTCACTAAGAGAATTTGTGACCAAGAGACCAGCTTTGCAAGAAATACTAAAGGAAGCACTAGAGTCAGATACAAAAAGACAGAAGAGAGAGACATGGAGAAAAGTGTAGAAAGAAGGAAAGACAGATATGATATATATAATACAAAAGGCAAAATGGTAGAGGAAAATATTATCCAAACAGTAATAACTCTAAATGTCAATGGACTGAATTCCCCAATTAAAAGACATAGACTGGCAGAATGGATTAAAAAACAGGATCCTTCTATATGCTGTCTACAGGAAACACATCTTAGACCCAAAGATAAATATAGGTTGAAAGTGAAAGGTTGGGAAAAGATATTTCATGCAAACAACAACCAGAAAAGAGCAGGAGTGGCTATACTAATATCCAACAAATTAGACTTCAAATGTAAAACAGTTAAAAGAGACAAAGAAGGACACTATATACTAATAAAAGGAACAATTAAACAAGAAGACATAACAATCATAAATATTTACGCACCGAACCAGAATGCCCCAAAATACGTGAGGAATACACTGCAAACACTGAAAAGGGAAATAGACACATATACCATAATAGTTGGAGACTTCAATTCACCACTCTCATCAATGGACAGAACATCTAGACAGAGGATCAATAAAGAAATAGAGAACCTGAATATTACTATAAATGAACTTGACTTAACAGACATTTATAGGACATTACATCCCACAACAGCAGGATACACCTTTTTTTCAAGTGCTCATGGATCATTCTCAAAGATAGACCATATGCTGGGTCACAAAGCAAGTCTTAACAAATTTAAAAAGATTGAAATCATACACAACACTTTCTCGGATCATAAAGGAATGAAGTTGGAAATCAATAATAGGCGGAGTGCCAGAAAATTCATAAATACATGGAGGCTCAACAACACACTCTTAAACAACAAGTGGGTCAAAGAAGAAATTGCAAGAGAAATTAGTAAATACCTAGAGGCAAATGAAAATGAAGACACAACATATCAAAACTTATGGGACGCAGCAAAGGCAGTGCTAAGAGGGAAATTTATTGCCCTAAATGCCTTTATCAGAAAAGAAGAAAAGGCAAAAATGCAGGAATTAACTGTCCACTTGGAAGAACTGGAGAAAGAACAGCAAACTAATCCCAAAGCAAGCAAAAGGAAAGAAATAACAAAGATTAGAGCAGAAATAAATGAAATTGAAAATATGAAAACAATAGAGAAAATCAATAAGACCAGAAGTTGGTTCTATGAGAAAATCAACAAGATTGATGGGCCCTTAGCAAGATTGACAAAAAGAAGAAGAGAGAGGATGCAAATAAATAAGATTAGAAATGAAAGAGGAGACATAACTACTGACCTCACAGAAATAAAGGAGGTAATAACAGGATACTATGAACAACTTTACGCTAATAAATACAACAATTTAGAAGAAATGGACAGGTTCCTGGAAAGACAGGAACAACCAACTTTGACTCAAGAAGAAATAGACGACCTCAACAAACCAATCACAAGTAAAGAGATTGAATTAGTTATTCAAAACCTCCCTAAAAAGAAAAGTCCAGGACCAGACGGCTTCACATGTGAATTCTATCAAACATTCCAGAAAGAATAGGTACCTACTCTCCTCAAACTCTTCAACATAATCGAAGTGGAGGGAAAACTACCTAATTCATTCTATGAAGCCAACATCACCCTCATACCAAAACCAGGCAAAGATATTACAAAAAAAGAAAACTACAGACCAATCTCTCTAATGAATACAGATGCAAAAATCCTCAATAAAATTCTAGCAAATCGTATCCAACAACACATTAAAAGAATTATACATCATGACCAAGTAGGATTCATCCCAGGTATGCAAGGATGGTTCAACATAAGAAAATCAATTAATGTAATACACCATATCAACAAATCAAAGCAGAAAAATCACATGATCATCTCAATTGATGCAGAGAAGGCATTTGACAAGATTCAACATCCTTTCCTGCTGAAAATACTTCAAAAGATAGGAATACAAGGGAACTTCCTTAAAATGATAGAGGGAATATATGAAAAACCCACAGCTAATATCATCCTCAATGGGGAAAAATTGAAAACTTTCCCCCTAAGATCAGGAACAAGACAAGGATGTCCACTATCACCACTATTATTCAACATTGTGTTGGAAGTTCTAGCCAGAGCAATTAGGCAAGAAAAAGAAATACAAGGCATCAAAATTGGAAAGGAAGAAGTAAAACTATCACTGTTTGCAGACGATATGATACTATATGTAGAAAACCCAGAAAAATCCACAACAAAATTACTAGAGCTAATAAATGAGTACAGCAAAGTAGCAGGCTACAAGATCAACATTCAAAAATCTGTAGCTTTTCTATACACTAGTAATGAACAAGCTGAGGTAGAAATCAAGAAACGAATCCCATTTACAATCGCAACTAAAAGAATAAAATACCTAGGAATAAATTTAACCAAAGAGACAAAAAACCTATATAAAGAAAACTACAAAAAACTGTTAAAAGAAATCACAGAAGACCTAAATAGATGGAAGGGCGTACCGTGTTCATGGATTGGAAGACTAAATATAGTTAAGATGTCAATCCTACCTAAATTGATTTACAGATTCAATGCAATACCAATCAAAATCCCAACAACATATTTTTCAGAAATAGAAAAACCAATAAGCAAATTTATCTGGAAGGGCAGGGTACCCCGAATTGCTAAAAACATCTTGAGGAAAAAAAACGAAGCTGGAGGTCTCGCGCTGCCTGACTTTAAGGCATATTATGAAGCCACAGTGGTCAAAACAGCATGGTATTGGCATAAAGATAGATATATCGACCAATGGAATCGAATAGAGTGCTCAGATATAGACCCTCTCATCTATGGACATTTGATCTTTGATAAGGCAGTCAAGCCAACTCACCTGGGACAGAACAGTCTCTTCAATAAATGGTGCCTAGAGAACTGGATATCCATATGCAAAAGAATGAAAGAAGACCCATCTCTCACACCCTATACAAAAGTTAACTCAAAATGGATCAAAGATCTAAACATTAGGTCTAAGACCATAAAACAGTTAGAGGAAAATGTTGGGAGATATCTTATGGATCTTACAACTGGAGGTGGTTTTATGGACCTTAAACCTAAAGCAAGAACACTGAAGAAGGAAATAAATAAATGGGAGCTTCTCAAAATTAAACACTTTTGTGCATCAGAGAACTTCATCAAGAAAGTAGAAAGACAGCCTACACAATGGGAGACAATATTTGGAAATGACATATCAGATAAGGGTCTAGTATCCAGAATTTATAAAGAGATTATTCAACTCAACAACAAAAAGACAGCCAACCCAATTACAAAATGGGAAAAAGACTTAAACAGACACCTACCAGAAGAAGAAATACGGATGGCCAAGAGGCACATGAAGAGATGCTCAATGTCCCTGGCCATTAGAGAAATGCAAATCAAAACCACAATGAGATATCATCTCACACCCACCAGAATGGCCATTATCAACAAAACAGAAAATGACAAGTGCTGGAGAGGATGCGGAGAAAGAGGCACACTTATTCACTGTTGGTGGGAATGTCAAAGGGTGCAACCACTGTGGAAGGCAGTTTGGCGGTTCCTCAAAAAGCTGAATATAGAATTGCCATACGACCCAGCAATACCATTGCTAGGTATCTACTCAAAGGACTTAAGGGCAAAGACACAAACGGACATTTGCACACCAATGTTTATAGCAGCGTTATTTACAATTGCAAAGAGATGGAAACAGCCAAAATCTCCATCAACAGAAGAGTGGCTAAACAAACTGTGGTATATACATACGATGGAATATTATGCAGCTTTAAGACAAGATAAACTTGTGAACCATGTAATAACATGGATGGACCTAGAGAATATTATGCTGAGTGAATCCAGCCAAAAACTAAAGGACAAATACTGTATGGTCCCACTGTTGTGAACGGACATTCGAGAATAAACTTGAAATATGTCATTGGTAACAGAGTTCAGCAGGAGTTAGAAACAGGGTAAGACAATGGGTAATTGAAGCTAAAGGGATACAGATTGTGCAACAGGACTAGATACAAAAACTCAAAAATGGACAGCACAATAATACCTAATTGTAAAGTAATCATGTTAAAATACTGAATGAAGCTGCATCTGAGCTATAGGGTTTTTTTTTGTTTTTGTTTGCTTGTTGGTTTGTTTGTTGTTGTTGTTTTTTACTATTACTACTACTTTTATTTCTTTTCTTTATATTAACATTTTATATCTTTTTCTGTTGTGTTGCTAGTTCCTCTAAACTGATGCAAATGTACTAAGAAACAATGATCATGCATCTATGTGATGATGTTAAGAATTACTGAGTGCATATGTAGAATGGTATGATTTCTAAATGTTGTGTTAATTTCTTTTTTTTCTTTCCGTTAATAAAAAAAAAAAAAAAAAAAAAAAAAAAAAAAAAGAAGTGAGGAAAGCCATGAGACTTTTTTAGGAGGATGCTTCTGCCAAGTGCTGCGAGCATAGCAGCGGATTCTGTGAGTTCTCTCCTACACTGGTTTCTTCTGCCCTGTAGCACTGTCCTGGATAATGTATTAGGTCCTTCCTTAATTTCTGTCTACATATTCAAAAATTAGAGCATGCCCATAATCATTATTATTTGAGAAGTTGCCTCAAGATGGATCACAATGAATTTTAAAAGGTCCTGTGCTTTTTCTTTTCTCCTTCTTTGAAATAGGAGAAAAAACTAAGAAACAGGTTTGAAAAATGCTTTTTACCCAGTGTTCTAGTTTGTCAATGTTGCCAGAATACAACATACCAGAAATGGAACAACTTTTAAAAGGGGAATTTATTTAGTTGCAGGTTTATAGTTCTCAGGCCGTGAAAATATCCAAATTAAGGCACCAACAAGAGGTTACCTTTACTCAAGAAAGGGTGATACCATCCTTTGGTATCTGTCAGGTGGGAAGGCATGTGGCTGGCATCTGCTGGGGTGTTTGGCTTCTGGACACCTCTGTCAGCCAGGAAGGCACATGGCGATGTCTGCTAACTTTCTCTCCTCATTTTATAAGGGCTCTCCAGGGCCATTTTCCTTCTGAATTTCCAAACGTCTCTGGCTTCGTGGGCTCTCAAGCTTTTTCCAAAACAGTTCCCTCTACAGGACTCTAGTAAGCAACCCCACCTTGAATGGTGTAGAGGCACATCTCCATGGAAACCACCTAATCAAAATGTCCCACCCAGCAATACTGAACATGGCTTTTCTGGGGTACACAGCAATTTCAAACCAGCACACCTAGTGATAAAATAATACTTTGTATTAAATAAATCCCTGTTCATGATTTATCAAACATTATTAAGAACCATTCAGACAGCGCGATGGTGGCTCAGTGGCAGAATTCTCACCTGCCAAGCCGGAGATCGGGATTCAATTTCCAGTGCCTGCCCATGCAAAAACCAAAAAACCATTCAGACTATATTAGCAAGATGTGAGTTTTAAAGGTCTGATAATAGAAGGTTATCAGTTGTACCTTAGATTCTTAGCCTTAAAGTTCTATAGATTTTGTTATTATGAGATTAATTATGAGAAGATGCCATTGACATTTTTAATGCTAAATCTAACCATATTTACTGGTTCAGCTTTCAATATGGATATGTTGGTAAAAGAGGAATTTGTTTTTATTTGCATTTCATACTAGACACTTTCCTGCTGCATAAATGCTTTAATGGGAAAAAATATGCACATATAATTTAGTAAGGCCTAGTTATCGCATTTCAAAAAAAAAATAGCCAGATTGTTTTAACCCTGAGGTTGCTATAGGTGAGGGTAAATAATGTTGATATATACGGCAAATGGTGATGCACTATTATTTTCTTTTGGTATAATTCTGTGTTCCTTTATTTCATTACTCCTCTAGAAATTGGGATAAAACAACTTGTCTAATTAACCAAACGAGGTTTGACTAATAGAAGTAGATTACAAGCATGATTAGTTAAATGATCATGTGCATAGTACTTAATGATCATTATAACTGTGCTAACAAATGGTAAAACTGTACAATAACATACATCATGGTGAGCACTAATAAATTCTAATTTATCTGGAAATCAAATAAGCTTCCATGTCAAAATTTCCTTTACTTTCCTAGACAATGTAAAAGGAGCCACATCATCATTTCCCTCCAAACCATGAACAGATTGAACTATACCAGCGCTAACCCTGGCTTTCATGAGGCCAGAGTAACATAAAGACTTACTTACAAATAAGCCAACGACTATAACTAACGTCAATGTCTCAAAATGCTAAACTCATTTCATTCTCTTGCTTTCCCAGGATTCAGAGGATACAGATTAGCTTTCAAGTTCTTAGGCAGCACTAGAAGGCTACTTTTGCTCTAAAAGGACAAAAAAAAAAAAAAAAAAAAAAAAAAGTGGTACTTGATTTTCCCTACTACTCATTTCAATATCATTCTTTTCTCTCACATTAAGAATAACAAGGGAAGAAAATAAGTCAGCTATGTGCTGCAAAATCACTGGCCAATGTTATCTACAGAACACATACAAAATGTAAGGATGGAAGAGTGTCCATTTTATATGCAGAAGCACAGTTATTTCCTGAGCTAGAGGCATGATCATTATTAACTATTATCATTCTCTATCACTCTTTAGGAATGTACATTAAAGAGCACTTTAGTTCCTGGATCACATAAAAATGATAAGCTGAGAGCTAAGCTGAAGAGAAAGAGATGCCCCCTTTAGGCTCATATGCAGCACTGGGAGAGAGAAAATGAAGTGGAAGAATGAAAAATAAAAATATAATCACTGTATTTTAGGAGAAAATGAGATAGATAATTAATGAAAAAAAGATATTTTGGTCCTAATCTTATCTTTTTTTCATTAATATATATATTTTATTAGAACAGTTGTAGGTTTACAAAATATCACACAGAAATTACAGAGTTCTCACATGCTCTTCCCCTTCACCCAGTTTTCTTATTATTAACATTTTGCACTAGTAAGCACTTTTGTTACACTTAATGAAACAATATTTAGTTATTGTTTCATTAAGTGTAGTTTAGTTATAGGGTATTAATTACGCTATTAACTAGCACTATTTGCATTAGGTTTCACTCATCTTGTTGTACAGTCCTGTTTTTCTGTGTGTGTTTAAATTTATATACAACCTAAAAATTTCCCTTCTATCTCTCTTCAGATATACAATTTAGTGGTGTTAATCCCTTCATAAAGCTGTACCTCCATTAACTTCATTCATTGCCAAAACTTCCATCACTACAAACAGAAACCCATACCACTTACTAACCTCCATTACCATCCCACACTCGGCACCTACAACATGCATTCTAGTTTGAGTTCATGAATTTGCATATTTGGCTTATTTCATATAATTGAGATAAAACAGCATTTGTTCTTTTGTGTTTGGTTTATTGCACTCAGCATGATATCTTCAAGGTCCATCCATGTTGCTGCATGTATTAAAATGTCATTCCTTTTTATAGCTGAATAATATTCCATTGTATATGTATGCAACATTTTATTTAACAATTAATCTGTTATAGACATTTAGATTGATATGTACGGCAATTGTGAGCAATGCTGCTATGAATATCAATGTGGAAATATCTGTTTAAGTCTCTGCTTTCAATTCCTTTGGGTATACACCTAGAAATGGGATTGTGGGGTCATAAGTAATGCACTGCTTAACTTTCTGAGGACTTGTTCAATTGTTTTCTACAGTGGATGTACAATTTGCTTTTCCACAAACAATGTATGAGCATTCCTATTTATTCACATCCTCTCAAACATTAATTTCCTTTTTGTTTTAAAAAATAATAAGCTATTCTATGAGTGCGTACTGGCATCTCATTGTGATTTTGATTTGCAATTCCCTGATGCCTAGTGATACTGACCATCTTTTCAGGTATTCGTTGGCCATTTCTAGATCTTCTCTGGTGAAATGTCTATTCAGGTATTTTTCCCATTTTTAAATTGGGTTGTCTTTTGTTTTTGAGTTGTAGGAGTTCTTTATATATTTTGGATATTAAGTCCTTATTGAATATATGATTTCCAAATATTTTCTTCCATTCTTTAGGCTGTTTTTTTTACTTTCTTGATAAAGCATTTTGACGTGCAAGTGTTCTAAATTTTGATTAAGTCCCATTTGTCTATTTTTTCTTTTGTTGTTTGGGCTTTTAGTGCAAAGCCTAAGAAACCACTGTCTAACACAATGTTCTGAAGATGTTTCCCTGTTTTCTATTATGAGTTTTATAATTTTAGTTCTTATATATAGGTCTTTGCCCATTCTGAGTTAATTTGCCTGTGTACATATGAATATCCAGCTTTCCCAGTATTATTTTTGGAAGAGACTATTCTTTCCCCACTGAGTGGATGTGATATCCTTGTCAATGATCAGTTGGACAAAGATGTGAGGCCAGTTCAATTATATTCGCCTATATTTCTCTCTGTCTTTGTGCCAGTACTATGGTGTTTTGATTATTCCAGCTTTGGAATAAGTTCTAAAATAAGTAAGTGTGAGTCCTTCAATTTCATTCTCTTTCAAGATAGCTTTGGCTGTTTGGGCCGTGTACCCTATGTTTCCATATGAATGTGATGATTGGCTTTTCCATTTCTGTGAAGAAGCCTGTTATAATTTTGACTGAAATTGGGTAGTATCTATACATTACTTTGGGTAGAACTGACATCTTAACAATATAGTCTTCCAATTCATGAACATGGGAAGTCCTCTCGTTTTGTTAGGTCTTCTTTAATTTCTTTGAATAATGTTTCATAGTTTACTGGGCAGAAGTCCTTTATATCCTTGGTTAAATTTACTCCTAGACATTTGATTCTTTTAGTGCTATTATAAATTTTTTCTTTTTAATTTCCTCTTCAGATTGTTCATAACTAGTTTATAGAAACAGACCTGATTTTTGCATGTTAATCTTGTAACCTGCCACATTATTGAATTCCTTACCAGTTTTAATAGCTTATTTTGGATTTTTCTGAAATTCTCTACATATGAGATCATGTCATCTGCAAATAGGGAGAGTTTTACTTCTTCCTTTCCAATTTGGATGTCTTTAATTAATTTTTCTTGCCTAATTGCTTTGGCTAGAACTTCTAGTGTAATGTTGAGTAACAGTAGTGACAGTGGGCATCTTTTGTCTTGTTCCTGATTTTAGGAGGAAGGCTCCTGGTCTTTCACTACTGAGCCTGATGTGATCTGTGAGTTTTTCATATATGTTCTTTATATGTTAAGAATGTCTCCTTTATTTCTAGTTTTCTGAGTGTTTTGATCAGGAATGGTGCTGAATTTTGTGAAATGTCTTTTCTGTGTCAACTGAGATGATCATGTAGGTTTTTTCCCTTTATTCTATCAATAAGGTGCATTACATGAATTCACTTTATGTTTAACTGCCCTGGCATATATACCTGGAATAAATTTCACTTGATCCTGATGCATAATTTTTAAAATATGCTGTTGTACATTTCATCTAGGTTATTTAATTTGCTGGTATACAATTGTTCATAGTATCCTTTTATAATCCTATTTTTATGGGGTCAGTGGTAACAGCCTCCCTTTCATTCCTGACTTTATTTGTATCTTCTATTTTTGCTAGTCCATCTAAAGTCTGATAAATTGTATTGATCTTTTTAAAATACCAACTTTAGTTTCACTGATTCTGTTTTTTTTAATTTCCTTTTTTATTTATCTCTGTTCTAAATTTTATTTCCTTCCTTCTGATCACGTGGATTTAGTTTGCTAAGTGTGAGATTTGATCTGTGATTTGTGGCCTTTATTTTTAATGTAAGCATTTAGAGCTATAAACTCTTTCTCTTTTTGAAACTCTAGTGTCTCAGGAATTGGTCTTTTGAGCACACTGGCAAAATAATCTACCACCTTTGTCCAGTAACAGAAGTTTAGTTCTCAAATGGCAAAATATATAGTAAAAAGGGCTTCCTTTTAAGTATATTACATGTAAAATGATGACATGTAGGAATAGAGAAACAATTTAACAAACCACTAATCAAATAACAAGATCAATAGTTATTTACTTTTTTGTCTTTTTTGAGAATCTTGATAAAATCAATAGATTTCTACCTCATGGGGGAAAAATGTCCAAACACAAAATTTAAAATAAAAGAACAGAGAATTCAAGAAGTCTCAAAGCTTGTCCATTAAATCCTGAAAGACCAGATTCTGAACTTCTGTTACAAAAGAGAAATTAAGAATGAGAAAAAAAAAAAAGGAATAAAAAAAATCATCATAAAAATTATAGCCCACTACAAAATACAAACAGAACGAGATATATGAATCATAACAACTATTTCAAGGAAGTCAAAGACATCACTTTTCTTCTCTAGTAGTTCTTTATCTCTTTGTCACTTAATTTCTTCCCAGCCTCCAGCATGCACTTGTGAATGCTCATTAAATGAAAGACATTTGCTATTTCTTATAAACGTCCTTTTATAACAACTTGAAGTTCTCACTATTTGAGAACTGTCTAACCTGTTCATGCTTAAAAGCCTGTTTGATAATAACTATGCCAAAGTGTTGTCCTGCTCTGACTACACATTGGAAAAGAAAAGCCTTTCTGGTCTACCCACAGTATATCCTATCTAAGTAGTCTGTTCTTCCTTTTGCTTGACTGCATAGTAAATACAAAGGCTGCTTGAATAAAATATGAAATCACCCAAACTGTTATATTTCTGGCCTAGAAAAATCTCCTTACAAAATATTTGTCTTTGACAACTATAAGTAGCATTTATTTCTGCTTGAAACCCCAAAAGGCAAAAGCAATTAGAATTTTATCAGTTCCCTTTTTCAGACTATTCATCAGACACAAGTTCATCAGAAAGAGAATAAAAAATATTCTCAATGAACTGATGACATTTAGAAATCATGTAATTTTACTATATTGTTCCTTTTGCTCTTTATATTTTAAGGTAGGATTCAGTTGAGGGAAATGGAAATGCTGTTTGTCAACATATACTACTTTGATTGATAAGGTCTCTAGACAAGGACTGGTTTGGTGGTATCCCCATTGCTTTCCAAAGAGGCCTTAAGGCATTTGGTACTCAGAAGATGCCACTGAAAATATTGGAAATTCTATAACTCTTCCTCAAGATAAATTCTTGTAGCTTGGGAAAAGGTGGGTTAAGAAATAAGTGAACCCAAGACTGAATGGATTTGGGAGGGGAGATGGGTATATGTGAAATTTTATCAATAATAAAACCTATATTATGTGCCTCTCTTAGTGTTTATTTTGTAGAAAAGTATTCTAATTCAAGAGATCTAACTAGCTTCACATTTAATTCTGACTTCAAATCTTAGAGTGGCAGAGCAGCTGTGCCTGGAGGCAATACAATATCATTTCTATAAAAGTCTCTCAAAGCTCCCTATATAAGCAGAGAAGTAAAAATAGATAATCAAATCCAAATTAAGGCTATTAAGAATTGATTTAGTGGAAAGATAATATAGAAATATTTTATTTAGATTATAGATGTTCAGTAAAAGTGTATATTACTTATTTGCTTAATTTTTTGATTATGTTTTATCTTATTTTGTCACTGTTAAATAGTTTTATCATTAGGGATTTTAATTGCATATAGTTTACAGAATTCTTTTTGATTACTCCATATCCATTTAGTGGGAAAAAATCCCACTGTACTACTTAATGAAAACAGAACCACCTAATGAGGATGCAATCAAACTGCAGGCAGATAGATGCAAGGGTGTGGCTAACCAGTTCATATTTTGAATGTTTTTATTAATGTAAGTCTTTTTTCCCCCCTTTAATATGATCATTTACAAACAGAAGGACAGTTTCAAAAAATAAAAAAGGGCCCTCTGGAGTCTGAAATAAATGATCCAGTATATGTGCAGGGGTAGTAGGTGCCTTGTGTGGCCTAACCCAAAGTTCATCCCCCTTTTTTAAAAATTTTTTTGGGCAAGGGTCAGCAAACTTCTGCCCCAGGCCAAATCTGACCAGCAGTCAAGTCTTTTCACTGCTTGAACACTAAGGATGGCTTTTACATTTTTAAAACTTTGGGGAAAAAATTTAAAGACTATTTGTGAAATATATGTGAAAATTATATGAAATTAAAGTTTTAATGCACAGAAATAAGATTTTATTGGAACACAGCCATGCCCATTCATCTATATATTGCCTATGGCTACTTTTAGGTTCTAATTGCAGAGCTGAGTAGTCACAACAGACACTATGTACTACAAAACGAAAAGTATCTACTATTTGGCCATTTGCAGAAAAGGTTTGCAAACCCTTGGTTTGGGGAAGGCTGCTTTTATTTGAGGACCAAGGGTCAAGTGTACAGCCCCTGGGGCTAAGCCAATGATGAAATTCATGATGAAAATTTCATTTTTTTCACCAGTGATTGGTCTGGCATGATGAGTTCAATCCTGGTTCTGTTACTTGATACCTCCACAGCCTCCGTACAGCAAGACACCAAAGCTTCTGCTGTCAGAATAGTATTTACCATATAGGAATGAATAAATTAATAATTGCAAAGCTCTCAGAAGAGTTAGTCACGAGTCCTCAATAAGCATGAACTATTATATTACTAATATGAGGGGAAAGCCAAGAGAATGGAGACACTGAGACTGCTGAACTGCTGATCCAGTGTAGACACCGCTATAACTTCAGGCTTCTTTTTTTTATTGAGTAGGATAATAAATGCCTGTACTCTTTCTGCCAACTTTCAGGCAGGTGTTTTTATTACTTGAAGTTTCTCTTAACCTAAAGTTCTAGGCCTCAAGCCTTGATATACATTTTGACTCTTACCCTATCCCTTCCACATAAAGATGAGATGTTGGCACTGAGATGACTATGTGCTCTCTTACATTTGTTATTTCAGTTTTATGCAAACTGCTTAGATCTGTCATTTTCCTATGAAAACATTTTCAATAGTCCAAATTCTTTGGCCTGGCTTCAGACTCTTGTATTACTTCCTCTCTATTGGTTTCATAAAAAAAAAAAAAAATTAGCCCAGCTGGCTCACTAACACCCAAATATGGTATGCCATTTATATAAAATGCATTAATAAATATTTGGATTATTTTGACTTATAAGAGGATGAAAAAGATTATAGAAAATCTGTAGGTTTGGAATGTACTGTGATGAATAAAGAAACTAGATAATATCCTGTACTCAACAGATGCTTTCTTTTTTTGTTTTACTATTATTAAACTTTGCTTGACTATGCAAAAGAGATAAATTTAATAAATAAGAAGTATTCCTGCACTTCTAAAGAGTGAACAATCCAATCAAGAGTGAATCCCACCATCCACATCTAGTGCAAAAACCACAGGGAGCACAGATTTATGATGAGCAAGTAACCCTTATGATGGCAAATAACATTTTAGGGAAAAGATAAGAGGTTGTTAAAGTTCACAGCGGAAGTTTAGCAGCTAGCATACTAATTCCCACTTTTTTGACTAACATCCACAAACTGATTCTGCTCTTCAATATACAGTAATTATTCCATTCAAGCCTAAATATAAACACATCTGTTCATTCAACACATACATTCTTACTAAACATCTATGTGCTAGGTATCAATCACACTACGTATCAGGGTCACAGCAGTAAACAAAACATATCCTCCTCTATTGCCTTGCCCCTGCTCTGACAGAACTCATGGAGAGTGTGGCAGACATTGAAGAAGAACATTTCAGGGGTAATGAGCATTGTAAAATGGGAAGATCAGGGTGTTATTAGAGCTTTAGTTGTATGGGGTTCAGACTGGGGTTCAGAAATGGCCGAGGGAGAAAGTGAGTACATGCTCCTACTACTGCTTGTATTACTCTTCCCTCAGGTTGCTGGGCTCATTTCTACTCCACTAAAATTCAGCTTGGACTTCAGCATCTTCTAAAAGGACTCTGCTCTCAACTCCAAGTATGAATTGGATATTTCTTTCCAAAAGCTTCGTTCATTACCTTTATCATGGCATTTACCACGTGTGGTAATTATTACTGGTCTGTCTCTCAAATGGATGATGAATTCTTGGAAAGTAGAAATGGTGCCTCATCTCCATATCTTTTTTTTTATATATATATACATAGGCAGGCACCGAGAATTGAACCCAGGTCCTCTATGGCAGGTAAGCATTCTTGCCTGCTGAGCCACTGTGGCCCACCCACATCTCCATATCTTATGTGTTTAGCAAGTGCTCAATAAATATTGCTGAGTGAATAAATGAAGGCTTAGCAAGAAGAAATAGCAAACACATAATTTTTATCTAACTTTAACAAGCAAGACAAATGATGACCAAGGTAAAGGTTTTAACTAAAGCATTTTTGATAGAGGGCTGGATTACTCAATGTTTATGATTTCTATGTTTCTAGCTTCTAAAGTCCATAGGAGTTAAAATGCTTAAGATCATCTTTTGTCAAAATATATACTGGGGCATTTTAGTCCCAAGATCTCAGAAGATACTTAACCAGAATTTTTTGAATTGAAAATAAGAGATATGGAAAAAAAAATCTAAGAAGCTTGCAATTATATCTACGGCTTTAAAATATAGACAATGAATGGTTAAAGTTGCAGATGAATTTAAGTTGGGTCTTTTTTTGGGTATATAGTTTTTCTCCTTTTTTGGGGGGGGGGTGCATGGTCCAGGAATCGAACCCGGGTCTCCTGTATGCAAGGTGAGTATTCTATCACTGAACCATCTGTGCACCCTGGTGTATAGTTTTTAAATTTATATTTTCTATGAAATAAAGTATCCATTTTTAGAACTAATAAAGATACTTTAATAAATAATTTATTAAAAAAGAAAAATGAAAACCTCAAAAAAGTAACCATTCATTCTGACTCAAAAGTGGTCATAATTAATTCCAGATATAATTCAAAGCTTAGATTAGGAAAAGAGTGGTATTGAGTGGTTAAATCTGGGAAGAAGAGATGAGGAACACCAGAGGCTACAAAACTTCACTGAGAAGTTATATCTCAATAGTTCAATCTATGGCAGAAAGGAAAAATGTACACACCTGTCTCATCAGTTTATGGATAGCAAAGGAAGTAAATACTGATACAAGCAGCTGCATTTAGAAAGTCACATGGTAGAGCATTTAAGAACTGGACTCTGATGTCAGACAGACCTGGATTCAAAATTTAGTTGGACTTCAGTTCCTTAAGCAAGCTATTTAATCTGTTTAATCCTTGTTGTTGTTTTTTCAACTAGGAAATGGAGATAAAAAATTTCTGATAGTATTACTTATAGGGCTGAATAGATGACACATATCAACCACTCAGCACAGGACTTGGCATTTAGAAAATTCAGTAAATATAAAGAAATTATTATTACCATTATCATCACTTTGCTAAGGAAGTAAAATAATTGAAAAAATAATTTTAGAAAATTTTCAAACTCAAAAGTTTGAAATTAATATCAACTACTATATACTCATAGAAAATACAAATGTCAGACTTCTTTAAGTGTATGAAGGCAAATTTAGAAAGTAAAATAGGTTCACTATTACATTTCAATCACATGCTTCAGTTGTAGGGATAGTATTTTTGAAGAAAAAGTTATTTTTAGAAATAGAAGGGTTACAAAAATGAACTGATATATCATTTTATTCAAAATGACTATGATTTTTTTTCACAATTAATAAGTTTGCCTTAACAAAACCCTGCACTTCTCAATATCTGGTCTAATAAATCTATCTTTATATTTAAAATTATTAGAGATGAATTCAGTCATTTGGATAGCTTTCCACTTTGTTAGAAAGGTGAAGGGAAAATACAACAGAAATATCGACAAAAAATTTTTTTACAAATGCTTTAATCCATTAAATTTATATTAGAAAAGAGAATTTGAGCTGTATAATCTACTAGATCCATTATCACTATAGCCTCAGAACAAGACAGTGCATTTTGGCTTTATTAAAGCTAGAAATGCAATGCTCATCTGCTTTTATATAATGGATGGAAATATCACAATTGAGAAGTAACAGTAGCTGATACACTGTAGTTCACTTTACTAACATTACTGTCACAGAAGGTCAGTGTGCAAAGGTGAGTGAACAAAATTATCTTAAATAACTTGTCCCATACAATACCTAAAATATTTATTTTTAAAAAGCTATGGATATATGTATACCATTATAATCATATCACCATCATTGAATTTGGTTGTGGCTCCTTCTTTAAAGACTAACAGTGGGGCTGAGATGGCTATTCACATATTTTACTAAAAATTAAAAAAAATCCAAGTACCTATGCATAATTTTTAAAAAGAAATAGGAATAGAACTGTACTATGGTTAACAACTGTGTCCCTAATTAACTCTGTATTCTGGGAAGGTAGTCTCTCTGGGTTTCCATTTATTTATCTACAAAGCAAAATCAACTCTAAGTTCATGGCAGCTCTGCTCTCTACTCCTTTTGCCAAGGTTTAGCATGCAACACTGACTCTCAATCATAAACCCAAAGTTAGGAATTGCTTAATTACCCGCAATGGATTCCTTTGACTTATTACTAGTCTTCTTCCCCTATTCCTAGAGTAGGGAAGAGCAAAACAAAAACAAAAAACATCCTGGTGAAAAAAGTCAAAAGACCTATATAAAATTCTGCTGCAGATTTTAATCTTTCTCACCTTTATTAAGCACCCATAGTGTGTTGTGCGTGTGTGTGTGTGTGTGTTTTACCTTGGTCAGTCAGGATCCATGCAGTTATTAAGATATTATTAAATCCATGTCTTTTGCTTACTTACCCCATATTTTTTTCAGGTGACTCTAGAAGTTTGATGCAAGTTTCTCTAATCAGTCACATGTTCATAGGTCTAGAAATTAACCTATCAGTGCCACCTAAACAACTCTTGAATGAAATCTCTCAGGTATTTTTTTCCTTTCATAAAACTGGAAAACTTTTGGACACTCTCACTTTGAATAAATGGCAATCAGAGTGGATGAATTGGTTCTGACTATGCAAAGTAAGCAGAACTCCCTAATAAATAGCATCAAGGGGGCAGGGAATCAAAAGAAATGAAGCCTAATCAATACAGAATGGCATCCTGAACAGAGGAGGAGGGCTCCATGAGGTTGTACACGTAGGAGTTAGGAATTTTTGAAGTAAGTCTCAGATAAATGCCATAGCCCAAATTACTATAAATTCATTTTCTTTCAAGTTTTTTTGGTACATCTGTCCACAGTAACATCACATGAAGCTCATCTGTATTTATGATTATACCAAAATACGGGCCACAGTTATCTCAAACTGTACTAGAAACACCTGTAGAGTAAAAAAGGCAACAGATCCAATATTTTAAATTATATCTTGATATAAAGTAAACCCACTACTCAAAACACTATTTAAAATGCCAATGACTTTAAAATGGTGCAGTGGACATCACTGATCAAAAATGTGTGAAAGTAATTTCAAATAATAATTAAAAAAAATTACTTGAGACGTGTTTAAGACATCTCCTCAAGACAATGTAAGGATAGGAAATAGCAATGATCTTGTAGCAACTATGTAAATCCACACATTATAACTGTTTTAGTTACAGTGAAACTTGAGAGTTTTATAGCATCCTACTAATATCACAGACTAACAAGATAAAAGTAGAGAGAAGAATGTGCAAATTATGACTACAATTTATTACCATGGTTACAAACTTTCAGAACAGGCCTCTGAGAGACTGGACTAAGACTTTGCCGAATATCTGTTAGGAAAAAAACAAAAAAAGAAAAAGAAACTTTAATAAAGAGGTCTGTTATCTCAAGACGTATAATAATATTAGACTTTTTTTTTCAAGGTTATGTATTTCTGGAAGCAAAGTAATGAATGCTCCAATACCCTGAAATACTTGGAGCAAAGTCAATGTTATGACTTTTACTTTCTATTTAATTATGTTACTTTAAACACCATTGGGATAAGGTACAAATGGTTCTTCAAATGAGACCTGTCGCACTAATCAGGATATTCTAGGTCCAGTGCATTGATTTTGTTAATATGTTACCGACACTGGTCAACTGGAATACATCTCTCTGTGAATTGTCACAGCAGGGGAAAGATTAAGCAGACATATTAAACTTCTGAACAGCTGTGGACCAGAGCACTGCATTCTTGACACATGATTTTAAAAGAATTAAAAAAAAAAGTTCATCTTTATGATAGCTCCCTAGAAAATAACATGAAACAAGTATAGAGTTCACCTTTTGGCTTTGGTGTCCTTTTTCTTCGGTCGCGGAAGGCAGCCCCAGACTGCAAGGCCTCCAGCAGACTATCCATCACTCCTGTCTCGTCACCCTCTGAGAAAAGAGATGCAGGGAATTCCATCAGACCTCAGGGTTACCATAGCAATGTCAAAGCGTACACAGCACTGGTGATGGTGATGGTAGGGGGAGAAAAGATCAGATACCAGAATTAAACCAGCAATTTCAAAATAAGATAGGACTTTAACTCTCTCATAAATCAACTGCATTTTAATGAAATCTGTCTCATTAGTGCCCATGTTACTGTCCACTACAGAGGGCTGCCTTCCACTGATTCACTTCAGAGCACTGCTTTTATAGTCCAGCAGCACAATAACTTTAAATAGAATGTGGTTCAAGTCATATCTGTGTCTCACGTTATCATAAATCACATTTCCTTTATAGAAATGGGTTATTTTCAAGACATCAGCTCTTATTCTAAAATAGATGAGGTGTTGGGAGCCTGTTGTTGTTGTTACTGAGATTCTGCTATCTGAACTTATTGTACAGAATTTTATTTCCATGCTAAATTTTGTGAACATTTTCCCAACAATTTATTTTTCAGATCAGAGGATAATTGTCCCCTGACTCAACATGACATACAACAATCACTACAAACTTTCATAGGATATATGAAAAGTTAATCTTTTATATTGAAACCAAAAAAGGCACTCAAAGATCTAAAGGATAGCATCCCATTATGATTAATTTAAATGGATATTCTGTATATAACTAATGAAGGATGTGGTTGTATAGAGAATTCTTGCCACCAACAATAAATTATCTTTGCAAAACTCACAGCTATTTATAGTCATCTTTGCTAAATATTATTCAAAGGATGTAGCATAAAAATCTGAAAAGAAACAACTGTCCCAACACTAATTCAAGGAAACTCTGAAAACACTTTTGCCCCTTATAAAGAAGTACGCATATTTACAGGCATTCTCTATGAAACTGTACTTATGGTATATAGCTATGTCCAAAGTAAAGGAAAACTATTTTCCTATGTGGTTTTTATTCTTTTTTCTGTTTTTGTTTTTGAGAAGCAATCCCTTTATTGAGAACAGTTGACAAATGAATGCAGTAGAGTACAAATAACACATTCATTTACTGTTATAAACAGATATATAAATATAAATATGTATCCCTGTTTCCATCTGGCTCTGTTTCATATTTTTAGAAAAGTATTAAAGTTTTAAGTGTTATCAAGAAAAAGGTGGGTGGAAAATAGAGCATTTAGAGATTGTTAATTTATGTACAAATTTAATTCTCAGGTGGTTTGATGGCTATTTAAATTAAAAATATATTAAATATTTTAGTCACTTTAATAAGTAAAGAAAACACCTAGCTATCTTTAAAAATTTATACTCTACTCAAACTGTACTTTTTCCTAAAAAGAACTATAGGTCATACCAAGTATTTTAGGTAGTCAATATATTTCATTAGTAAAAGGAAACATTAAAAAAATCTAGAGCCTTAAAAAAAAAAAACAAAAAAAAACCAAGGGCAGGTCACAGTGGCTCAGCAGGCAGAATGCTCGCCTGCCATGCCAGGGGACCTGGGTCCATTTCCCGGTGTCTGCCCACGTAAAAAAAACCAAAAAAACAAAAAAACAAAAACAAAGCACGAGAAAAAAGAAATCAACATGATATACAGGTTCAAACAGAAACAAATGAACCTGTATATCATATGCTAACATTAACTCCAAAGAAGAGGAAATAAAAATTAATTCAACCTAACACATCCTTAATGGCATGCACTTTAAAAAAAAAAAAGAACTACAAAAATGGTTTGAACTTTCCTTAATAATTTTGTTGTTGGTAACAGTATTGATGGAGTGATTCTGAAATGATTATGTATCTATAAAAGACTGGGCAGATGAATAAGCATGTTGATGTTGGCAACGAGGGTGGGGGGAGATCACTGTGGATAAAGAAAACACTAATACAGAATGGGAGAAAGAGAGGAAGAAGCATTTCCTAGCTTTCCGTACCAAATGAGACCAAAAACAATGATATTGTAGGAGCAAATGAGCATATCTAGCCCTCAGATTTTGGTTTCTACATACCATTACTCACTTAAAGAAAGGAACCAGAACTCTTGGAGAGATAGCTGACTCTAGTACTAGGGCAGAGAGAGTGAAATGAGCCAGGAATATACCGTTGTACCAGATAATAAGAAAAGTGCTCAAAAACAAGATAGGAGTGTCAAAAGAGAAGCCTTGGAAAAAATTAGGATGACCTGAGCATCAAGTAAATTTTGATTAGAATGGTTATCACATGTTGGAAAAAAAGAATTATGCATCTGTACTTAGTAATATTCATAATAATAAAACAAACTTAAAAGGGGAGAGGGGAAACCTCTTCTTTACTAAAGAATATGAAACAAGAAATGTCAATCAAATGAGGGAAATAAAAAAAAAATCACCATACAACTCATATAGTAAAAATCGTTTCAGGCAAGAATCACCCATGGTTGCAAAAACTTTTGTGTAGATCTTATACTTAAAGCGTAAGCAGTGAAAGAAGAAATAGATAAATGCAATCTTCTCAAAATCGAATACTTTTGTGTATCAAAGGACTTTGTTAAGAAAGCAAAAAGGTAACCTATTCAATGGGAGAAAATATTTGGAAATCACAGTTCTATTAAGGGTTTAATATTCAGAATATGTAAAGAGATCATACAACTCAACAACAGAAAGACAAACAACCCAATTTATAAATGGGCAAAAGAAATGGATAAACACTTTTCCAAAAAGGAATTACCAATGGCTAGGAAGCATACAAAAAGATGCTCAACTTCACTAGCTATTAGGCAAATGCAAATATCAAAACCACAAGGAGATGCCATCTTACACCTACTAGAATTGCCATTATAAAAAACAAAACAAAACAAAATCATAAGTGCTGGAGAGGATGTGGAAAAATAGGTACACTTATTCACTATTGGTGCAAATGTAGAATGGTACAGCCACTCTGGAAGGCAGTTTGGCAGTTTCTCGGTAAGCTAACTATAGAAATGCTAAATGTCCCGGCATTCCTGCAACCAGGTTTATACTTGGAAGAACTGAAAGCAGGGACACAAATAGACATTTGCACACTGATGTTTATAGCAGCATTATTCATGATTGCCAATAGATGGAAACTGCTCAAATGTTTATCAATTAACAAATGGATAAACAAATTGTATATACAAATGATGGAATATTACGGAGCTATAAGACGGAATGAAATCATGATGCATGTAACAATGTGAATGAAGCCTGGAGACATTATGTTGAGCAAAATAACCCAGAAACAAAAGGATAAATACTGTACGGTCTCACTAATATATGCTAACTATAATGAGCAAACTCTGCAGAGTTAGATTTGAGAGCACTATGTCCTCAACATATGTCCTATGTTATCAGGACATAGAAGGGGGCAATTTATGCTTAAAGAGTACAGAATGTTTAATAAGGTTGATTAGAAAGGCTCAGAAATAGATAGCACAATACTGTATGATGGTAGGACAATATCGTAAGTATAATGAACAAAGCTGAGTGTCAGTATGGTTGAAAGAGAAACACTAGGGTCATCTATATCACCAGAAGGAAAGTTAGAGGATAAAAACTGGGACTGTATAACTTGGTGAAACCCAGACTAGATAATGAAGATGATAATTGTACAATTTAAGAAAGTTTTTACATGAACTAGAACAATGTATGTCACTATTACAAGGTGTTAAAAATGGGATGATATATCGGAAAAATACAACTAATGCAAACTAAGTGTACTTAATAGTAACACTGTAATGTTCTTTCACTAATCGAACAAAGGCAATATACCAAAGTTAAGTGTCAATAATAGGGGATATAAGGAAGAGGCACGGGGTTTTTTTGGGAAGAAATGGGAATGTTCTTATATAGATTACGGTAATGAATGCAAACCTATGTGATTATATCAGGAGCCATTGATTCATTGATTGTACACTTAGAATGGATTGTATGGTATGTGAATAAAACTGTCTCAAAAACTAAAAAGTAGAAACATTAAAAAAAAATTGGGTAAAAGGTAGTGCTGAAACAGGATGAGGAGCAATCTGGCAGATAACACCTAATCCAAATCAAATTTAGCATCACCAATAATGGATCACACTGACATCAATTGCCTCCAGAAGTAAAACACTATAAGGACACAAAATAGCCTATGTACTATTTTGCATAGAAATACTTAATCTGAATCTAATTGCAAAAAAAAAAAAAAAAATTCCAGAAACTGATGTGAGGGACATTTATGAAACAAATGGTCTGGGATCTTAAAAACTATTAATATCATGAAAGACCAAGAGAGAGAAGGATAAAAAGAAAGTGAAAAGGAAAGGCTAGAGAACTATTATAGATTAAAAGAAAGAAAAGAGACATGACAACTAAACGAAATGCATAATTCTTGATTAGCTATGGGTTTTAAAAAAGCTATAACTGACATCGCTGATAAATACAAATCGATGTTGTTGGGACAGTTGGAGGAAATTTGGACAGGATTGGATATTAGATAGTATTATACCTCTGTTAAATTTTCTGAGTTTAAAAATTATATTGTCATTAGGTAAAATGTTCCAGTTGTTCTCAGACAATGACATAGTTAGGAAAAGGACAACTTATCCACAGTTCTATGTGCTCTACTCTATGCCTTTGACATGATATTCTCTCTACACATTATCTTCCTACTTTCTTAACAAAGCTAACTCTACTTCTCCTTCAAGACAGAGAATTGAGAATCCTCGGACATATCTGAGCTGAACTGGATGCCCTTCCATGTCTGCACGGCCTATGGTACATAGAGCAATAAATCCTTTACAATGTTATATTGTTTACTTGACTGGTGCTGGAATCATTTTTCAGTAAGTAGCTTATTGAGGAGGGAGTGTGGCTTCCATATATTTCTAGCATCTAACAAAATGCTACTATTACATAAGAAGGTATTCAACAAATATATGTTGACTAAATTAATAAATGAGGCACTGATATGGTCAGTTGGTAGAACCAGTTACGGAGGAGAGTAAAGGCTGGATGGATAAAAGGCCAATGTAAAATGTGTGTCTTTGTTTCTTCTCTTCTTTTGTCTCATAATCCATTCAGTTGACAAATATATTGACTCAAATGTCCCAATATTTCCTGAATTTACGCATTGCTCTCTTTGCTTATTGAAGTTTATGTTGGTAGTTCAGTACTGAATTACTTTTCACCTGAAATACTACACAAGTTGCCTAGATAGTGACTTTCCTCCCAATTTCTTTATAATTCTGATCCTTCCCATATGCTATATTATTTAAATGTCCTAAAGCAGAATTATGACCTTTAATCTCCCCAGTCACAAATTTTCAATGTCTCTCAGTTCTCACATTATAAAGTCAAACTCTTGCACTTGTCTGTCAAGGCCCTTGACCATGATTCCAATTGCTTTTCTAATCTTTTCTATCATTTCCAAACTACTACAATAACTTCTTCAGTCAAAGGCAACTACCTGTGATTTTTCCAGTCAATCTCCTCTCCATCACTCTCTACTTGAAACCAGAATACTGCTCTTGAACCCTGAGCCAAAGCCTTTCTTTTTCTTGCGTTCTCACATAGCATGGCAGAAAGAATACAAATACTCGCAGTAGGAAAGCTAGTGTTCTCAGATGAGCTCTCAACTAACTACCCTGTAGCATCAGACTAGTTTCATAATTATTCCTGACATGATAGAGACAATACCTGTCTAAGGTTAGTTAGAGAATCTCATGAAATAATATAAATGACAACACTTGGAAAATTGCTAAGTGATATAAAAATACATGGAAACAAATTCATAAGTGAACTCCATAGTAAATGATGAGAAATTTTCAAAATATCTACTTATTATGGAATGTTTTAAGTACTGTTTCAGATACATTATGAATTAAATAAGTCTTTTATAGTATATTTGATTCTGTCCTTAGTTATAGGCATAATTATATATAACATCATGTCTAAGGTAAACTCTGATCTGATATATAGGTAGAATGCTGAAATAAAACTGCATAATATGGGGACATACAATAATGTTGTAACTCCAAATGTTAAAAATGTATTTAGAATTGTCCCAGGGAAAGCTTTTGAATCCAGAAGCCAGGAGGGAAGGCCAGCAGATGTTGCTGTGTGCCTTCCCATTTGACATAGAAAGCCAGAGGAAAACCAGCTAACTTTCTTCTGAAAAACTGTAAATTTATAACTAAACAAATTCCCTTTATAACAACAAAAAAAATCATTTAGAGCCCACCCTGACCAGGATGACAGAGTGTGATGCTTCAGAGTTCTGTCTACCCAGAGAACTTTGAACAACCACTAAGAACTAAAAGAAACTTCTTTTCCAAAACTGTAGAAAATAGCTAAAAGACTGCAGTAACAGCTCATTCTGTTACCTAATCAAGGAAAAAGCTAACTAAAGCCAATAGAATCTAATGGAGCCCTGGCTGGCCTCTCCCTTAACCCATACTGGCTCAGTGTGGAGTCAGCCCTTACTCCCACTGTGGATCTCTAGTCTCACTTCTAGAGGGTGCAAGATGACCCTCGTGCATGAACTGGCAGCACTTGTCTGGCCCAACATGTCTGGTGGTGGTCTGAGGGACTCATCATTCCAGAGCTTATCTTCTGTGAATTAGACGACTCATGGAACTCTTGTACAGAATGCTGTGGGAGAGTAGGCAAGTGGCCGCCAGGAGCAAGGGATTGCAGGTTGTGAGATATACAGTGCAGTGCCCAGGATGGTAAAGAAAGCAGGGAATTCATAGGGTCACCTAGAATTGCCCAAGAAAAGGCAGGCCCAGAAAGAATCAGAGAGGCCCCTACATTTTGGCCTGGAGCTAGTCTCTAAACTCTGTATGGTTAAATTTTGAAGGAGAGCGTTCTAATGAGTCAATCTGCAAAGACTGGGCACGGTATTTTCCTTTTTTTCTGTTTTTATTTCTTTTTTTGTTGTTGTTGTTATTGTCAGCCCCTGGGTGCCAGCAAAAAGAAAAGTTCTGTCAAAACACAAGCTAAGGGTGGTGCAACGGTGGTTTAGTGGCAGAATTCTCACCTGCCATGCTAGAGATACGGGTTTGATTCCCAGCGCCTGCTCATGGCAAAACAAAACAAAACAAAACACCAAAACACTAGCTAAATACAATCTTAACAGACAGATGGCTCAGACTGTAAATTCCAGCAATAATACATTAAAACATTATAATATTTTCAAAAAAAGGTTAAAAAACATATAAAGTAATTGAAGGAAGTGTTGGCCCAAGCAAAGAAGAGTAAAGTCAATGAGGAGGATCAGACTTAGGAAATTCAGACAAAGACTTCAAGAATATGGTTCCAAGTATGCTCCAAAAGTTAAAGACAGCATGAACAGAGAACTAAAGGAAATCAGGAAAATGATAGGTGAACACAAAAAGAACAACAGTAGAGAGGTGGAAATTATGAAAATGAGCCAAACAAAGCTGACAACTATTAAAAGATGACCAAAGCTAAAGAAATTAAAAATTCCCAGCAGACTGGAGCTGGTAGAAGAATTAGGCAACCTGAAGATAAGACCATTGAAATCACCTAGACTGAGGAACAGAAAGAAGGAAGAAGAAAAGTGAACAGAGCCCGAGGCACGTGTGGGACACCATCAAACATACCAATATACACTTTGTGGGAATTCTAGAAGAAGAAGAGGAAAGAGCAGAGAGACTATTAAAAGGAATAATGGCTGAAAACTTGCAAAATTAAACAAAATATATGAATGTATACATGCAAGATGCTCAATGAACTGCAAATAGGTCAAAGAGACCAATATTGCAGCATATTATAATCAAACTGTCAAATGCCAAAGATAAAAAGAGAATTCTGAAAGCCTCATGAGAGAAACAGTGTGTCACATACAAGGGAATCTCAACAGGATTAAATGCCGATTTCTCATTGTAAACCATGGAGGCAAAGAGGCAATGGGATGACATATTTAAAGTGTTGAAATATAAAAAATGTCAACCAAGAATTCTGGCAAAACTGTCTTTCAAAAGTGAGGGAGAGATTAAGACATACCCAGATATATAAAAACTGAGGTCCATAAGGGAGACCCAGGTTCGATTTCTGGCCCATGCACACACATACACCCCCCTTCTTCACCTCCCCCCACACACAAAAAAATTCAACAAATGATGCTGGCAATAATGGGATAGTCGCATGGAAAAACATGACCCCCATCATACAGCATACAACAACAACAACAACAAAACTGAGGGAATGTGACATCACTAGAATGGCCCTACAAGAAGAGACATTTAACTTGCAGGTTGAAAGGAAAGGACAATAGACAATAGATCAAAGCCACATGAAGAAATAAAGATCTTTCGTGAGGATAATAACAACATGGAAAATATCAACGCTAGTACTATTGTATTTTTGGTTTGTGACTCCACTTTCTACTTCCTATAGGATCTAAAAGGCAAATGCAAAAAATGTAATGATAAATCAGTGGTTTTGGACTCAATGCAGAAGCATGCGATTTGTGATAAAAGCTACATAAAGGTGGAAGAATAGAGAGGTAAAGGAACATAGTTTGTGTTTACCATTGGAGTTAAGCTGGTATCTAAGCAAATGAAGAGTGTTATAGATTTAGGATGCTAAATTTAAACCCATGGTAATTATAAATAAAATAATGGAGAATATACAATTTCAGAGACAGAAAAGAGAGCACAGGTAGCCAGGAGTGGGAGGTAGAGGAATGGGGAATTAACACATATAGAACAGAGAGGTCTATATGGGGAGATAGGAGAGGTTTAGTAATGGAAGGTGGTGAAGGTACCACAACAGTGTGAAGATAAGTAATCCCAGTGAATGGTATGCCTAGGAATCGTTGAGATAGGAGAATTTTTTTTTTTTTTTTAACATAGGCAGGCACCAGGAATCGAACCCGGGTCCCTGGGCATGGCAGGGAAGCATTCTTACCTGCTGAGCCACCGTGGCCCGCCCAAGATAGGAGAATTTATATTATAAATATGTTCTGATGATTAAAGAAAAATGAGCAGCTAAAGTGCTAATGAGAATTAAATGCAATATGTGGTCCTAGATAGGATCTAATAATATTGGAGAAAAGGCAAAAAAGAAAAAAAAAATTGGGGGGGGACATGAAAAAGTTAGAATATAGACTGTAAGCTTTATATCAATATTAAATTTCTTGAACTTGATAACTATACTTACATAAGTAAATATCCTTGTTCTTAGGAAATGTACATGGTGGTATTAAGTTCTCAAGGAAAACTACATTCAGATACTCAGAAAATGTGTTGATTAGTAGATAAGACAGAAAGACCAATAAACAGATAGACAGATGACTTGATAGAATGATGGATAGATAGAGTGACAGAGCTTTTGGCCAAAGATTAAAATTGATAGAAACGGGTATGGGGAGATATGGGTACATTGGAGTTCTCTTTATGAAGTTTGTATTATTTTTCTAAGTCTGAAGGTATTTCAAAATATAAAGTTAAAGAAATATGTAAATACAAAACAAATGTGTTGGTTTGGTCACTAATCAGAATCTATCAGAAGCAAAACTGGATAAGTACATTGCCATTGCTAAAGAGAAGCATGGATCCCACATGAACAGACTCTTGGGATGCTTTTTTGATATAACCTAATATTGAAAAGTCTTTGGCTGATTTGCCTAACTTTACCCCATTCCCAGATGAGTGGAATGTGGAAGATAAAATCTAGTTTGAGCAAAGCTTTTAGAATCCAACAACTTGGATTTTTCATAGAATCCAACAAATGCTTCCTGACAAATCTATTGCAAGTCTGGTGAAATTTTATTATTCTTGGGAAAAGACAAGGACCAAAACCAGTGTGATGGATCATCATGCTTGGAAACAAAAATGGGAGCATGAGGGAAGTGAAGATGAACTGGAAGAAACAAATGGAAATAACCCCACTGATACTGATGTTGATCAAAACAAGAAAAGCAAAAAGGAGGTCCCCCAACAGAGATGTTCCTCAGATCAAAAAAGCAAAGCATAGCACAGAGGGTAAAAAACAGAGCAAAAAGGAAACCTCCAAAAGGAATGTTTGTTTCTCAAGAAGATGTGGAGGACGTTTTTGCCAATGCCACTGCTACCTCCATGGTGCTGAGACAACTAGATATGGAGCTGGTTTCACTCAACAGACAGATTCAGAATAATAAACAAACGCCTTACAAAGAAAAACTTGATGGTAGAATAGAACTGTACTGACTTCTAGAGTTGATTCTGAAATTTAATGCACAATGGAACACAGAAGAGCAGCTTCTTGACATACAAACCATCATGAAATATGGTGAGATTTTCAAGAAATCTCAACTGTGTCTAGGAACAAATCAATGGTATAAGTGAAAAAAATCTTTGGTAAATTACTGATATTGCTTCAACATAGATGAAGTTTTACAAGAATGGGAGGCAGAACATGTCAAAAAAAAAAGACCAATGGCCCCAATAACCAGAAACCTGTAAAGTCCTTGGATAATTCTCTTAAGATGCCTAACAAGGAAGACGAGGCTGCATCTGTTCTGAATGTCAGACACACAGCTACCTTATGAGCAATGCTGGTGTCTTGGACACTTGGTGTGGAGTACTGTGCATCCAGGATATCAGCACATGCGTTGTGGTGAATGTTCAAGCATTATAATTGCTTAGCCGTTGAATGATAACATTTGTTAGTGGAAACTGGGAGGTTTATTTGTGAAATTTGTTTTCCTATTTCCAATATTTGCTGATATTAAAAAAAAATTCAAGTCATTTACATAATAAAACAAACAAACAAACAAAAAATAAAACAAATGCATTTAGAACATACACATGGTACATGTTTACTGAGGGCCTACCATGTACCAGGGCATTTCTAGGTCCTGAGGATGCCTAGACCCCAGGGGGTTAACAAGGCGTGTTTTCTGTCTTCAAGAGGCAGAAAAGTGTGTTAAGTGCAGGAGGGATGTACATGGAGTTATGGAGATAAAAGGCTTGTAGTGAATGATAATCTAAACAATAAGCAGGCATTAGAATCAGCATTCCTGGCAGAAGGAATAGCAGGTATAAAAGTCAAAGATATGAATGAAGACCAAAGATGAGGTATCATAAAGTTTATATAATTCATATTTACATTATTCTAATAAAAACCAGAGAAATAAAATTTAGACACTTTTTACCAATCTAGAATTCAATTTCTTTAACAAGTCAATGTATATTCAAAATATTAAGAGCTCCTCTCCTGTTGTGAAAATTCTTCTAAATAGACAACTGCAATAGTTAAAGCTTTTTTATGTTTATTAACATACCACCTTGTTTAATTCATAAATGATATTTTTAAACATCACATAGTGTTAACGAAAATGGAGATGAGAGAGTGAAGAAAGAGATATTTCCAAAGTAGAACCAACACTTTATGTGGGGACAGGCAGAGGTTGGAGGTACTAAGTATGGAGTTAGACATGTTTGAGGCCTCTGGTGTCAATGACTAAAGGAATAGAAAGTACAGAAGGAAAAATATTTAAAATACTGATTTCAGCAGGGGACAAAGGTTGGAGAAAGATGCTAGCAGGGAACTCCAGATAACTGATAGAAGTTAGCTGAAAATTCTGACATTCAATTCTGATAAAAAAGTGCCTAATATTTTTGGAAGCCATTTTTATATCACAAAAGTTACTCATTCAGTGCTATGGGCCACACCGTGATAAAGGCTCTGGAAATATTAGGGTAAGACATATTCCTTGTCTCATAGATGATAGTGGCACTCCGGAAGTACATACAACTGAGAACCACCTAAATTTAAAGGTCAGGTAAAAAAAGATACATGAGTGATCTGGCAGGAACCCTTTCCTTTATTCCATTTTCTTCATGCCAAGGTATAATATTTCAGAAAATCCTAAAGGTTAAAAACAAACTAAAACAGATCACATTACAAAAGAAAGGAATCAGAATGAAACTGAACTTTTCAGTAGCAACACTGGATTCCAGAAGAGAAATTACTTCCAATGAATAAATTTCTACACTGCCAATAAGAATAGAAAATAGACATTTTTCAGACATGCAAGCTTAAAAATATAAAAATAAAGCTCTATGCCTCCTTTCTTAGAAAGCTAATGGAAGGTATGCTTTGTAGAATAAGGGAGAAAAGAAAGAGGGAAACATGGGATCCAGGGAAGGGAGAAGCAACACCGCAAAGTGGCAAAAGACATTCCCTTGCTCTAGTAGCTATAAGAACATAGAAGGAAGGGTGGCCACAGACCCACACTGTGGGCCACAGGACACGTCGGGTTAACAGGCATGTGCCTACTGCCCACCAGTCTGGGTCCTCTGTCAGCCACCACGGCAGCCACCCTCCTATTAGTACAAGAACCTTGCCCCAAGCACCATCTGTACAAGCCAGAAGCCTAAGAGTAATTTTAACAACTGGTTAAGGTGAGCACACACAGAAGGATCTCTGTATCCTTGAACACTGAGTCCCACTTTTTTAATCGGGGGAATGGGTGGTAAGACCTAAATTGAACAGATTTTCTATTCGGGTTGATTGTAAAGCTTTGGGAAGTGATGGCAGTGATGGTCACATAACATTGGGAATGCAATGACAGCACTGAATAATATGTGTGAATGTGGTCAAAAGAGGAGGTTTTGGTTGTATATACATCACCAGAATAAAAATTTAAAAACAAAAACAAAACAGAAGTGAAAACTATTGTAAACAATGGATTATAGTGAATAGTACAATTATAAAAATGTTCTTTGGTGAATTGGTGTTAATAACAGGGTGGTATATGGGAACTCTATATAATTTATACATAATTTTTCTGTAAGCCTATAATGTTAGGGTTAAAAAATAAATAAATTCCCTATCACCAAGTCAAAACAACCCTTCTCCCCAACCCCCCAAATTAAACCCTTAGGGAGTTATTGCTTAATGAGTACAGCATTTCTGTTTGAGATGATGAAAAATTTGGGTAATGAATGATGGTAACACATATTGCGTATTATGAGTTGTATGTTGCTAAAATAAAGCTATTTTTTAAAATAGATGTATCAGAGCCGGCCACAGTGGCTCAGCAGGCAGAGTTCACTCCTGGCATGCCAGAGACCAGGGTTTGATTCCCGGTGCCTGCCCATGCAAAAAAAAATACATGTATCATTTATCTGAAAAGTTACATATCTATTGGATAACTCCAGTTATCAGTGCCATTTTCTTCTATGCTTTTTTTTTTGTATATACTTGGAGTTAATTAGTTTTAAGAAAGTAACCACCAAATAACATAGAAGAAATTCTAAGGCAGTAGATAAGGTGACACTATCATTACACTGACCCCATAGCTGACTGTTTCTCCTGTGGCAGATGCTTGGAGACACCAGGGGGAACAAGAAGGCTGTTTTCCTTGCCTTCACGGGCTCACAGTTGAGTGGGGAAAACAAGTAAATAAGCAAGTAAGTAACTAACTTTAGGACTATGGTAGTGGGCCCAGATAGGGCGATTGGGGTGCTGTACAGAGAATTGTGTTGGGGACATATAACCCATATTTGGGAAGTCACAGAGAGCTTTCCAGAGGCACTGTTATCTATACTGGACTTGTAAAGGTGATTGGGAGTTAGCCAGATGCAGAGGTAGGGGACGTGAAGGAATGTCTCAGGCTGCAGGAACAGATTGTGAAAAGTCCCCAGGACAGAGAGGCACACCATATGCTGGTGGAGCAGAATGGTATTTATTATAGATGGAGTATACAGATCAATGGGGTACATCTCATAGAGAGATGAGGAGGGAGAGGTAGTCATGCCAGATCATAGAGTTCTACAGAGATTTCGGGAGGTTTCCAGTAGAGGGATGACATTGGTCTAATTTATTGTTCTAAAAGATCATGCTGGCTGCTGTGTATAGAATAAACTGTGGGGGAAGGATGGACCCAGAGGGCCTTAGGGGGTCCAATTGAGAAATGATGCTGGCTGACACTAGGGTGGGTGTGAGAGGATTATAAAGAATTGGTGAGTTCAGGAGATGTATTAAAGATGAAGATTTGATGCTCAACTAGATATCTGCATTTACTAGACAAATATTTACTGAGTACCTACTGTGTGCTAGGCATTGGTGTTGGAAATGTAGTGGTGGTGAAGACAGAGCCCTGGGATGCATTGGTGCACCTTGTGGGGGTGCCAGGTGGGGATCATACATACAGATGTGAATTTATAACTACCCCTTAATTCTAGTTTTGATCATCACCTAATCCATTATATATCCTCTTCCTTATAGATCTTGAAATATTTCCACCTTGCTATTTATAAATGACTCATTTTTCACTCTAATAAATTGGAATAGGGACACAATCTTTAAGTAAGATAAACTTGGAAAACAGCTTGCATTAACTTATCAATGTCTCAGTCTGGAAGGCTTAGTACAGTCTGTAGGTCACCAGGACTAGCAAAACAGTTGCCTTCCTAAGGATACAACAACTGAGGTAAGGGGGAACTATGGTATAAACATATAATGGACCGCTAAGTGGCCACAAGGTGCAATGAAGTTGTGAGGCATGCAACTAAGTGCATGAACTTTAAGGACTGTATGTTGAATGAAATGTCAGTTACAAAAAGACAAATATTATCATGCCTCAATCTTATAGATTGAGATATAAAACTCAGTAATATAAAAACTCAGTGAACTGAAGTTGAGAACATGGGTTATCAGGTTAGAGCCTTTTGTCAAGGGTCCTAGATTATAAGCTCTTTCAGCAGTCACATATATTCATGGATTGTAACTGTTATTTCTAAATTCTGAAATTCTGAGCTGTTTGTTTATAACCTGGTCATTCTCAGAAACTTTGGGTATTGATGTGGCACCTGAGACTCAGAGTTAGAGCTCTGAAGCTATGAATGTCTGCTGTACCTCATACAGAAACATTAAAAAGTTGAAAAAGTGATCAGACTTCAAGTAAAGATATGAATGAAGTATATCTGGATAGCACTAAGGTAAATCAGATTACAGGGTAAAGGATGATATCGTCCATATTTTAAAACTTCACCTTCTGTGTGAGACCAAAGGGAGAGATGTTTATGTGGTGCAAAGTTTATATTTTGGGTAATGCATTTCCTAATTTAACTTGTGTGATCAGTTTAGATGAACACTATAATAAGTACATGGAATCTTGAATACAGTGTGAGATCTTGTTGGTTTGTCCATGTTAGTGTGCTGCCCCAATATATCCCAGAGTAATTTCGGCAGTGAATAAAGAAGTGTTTGCAAGGTCCCCTTGGGGAACTGGGAGAAAGCAGGAAGTATTCAACTTCCCCATTTGGAAAATTTCTGATATCCTTACAAGCAGTGGGGACAACCAAATCAATACGCCAAGCCCTAAATCTTGAAACTTATTCCTGAAAAGGATAGGCTAAGTCTATTTAAAATTAGAGTCACCCCCAGAGAACCTCTTTTGTTGCTCAGATGTGGCCTCTCTAAGCCAATTAAGCAGGTTAACTCAAGTCCTCTTTCCTACATGGGACATGACTCCCAGGGATGCAAATTTCCCTGGCAACACAGGACAGAAATGCCATGATGAGCTGGGACCCAGCGCCAAGGGATTGAGAAAGACTTCTTAACCAAAAGTGGTGTGCCAATTTGAATCTGTTGTGCACCCCAGAAAAGTCATGTACTTTAATCCTCATTCAGTATTGCTGGGCGTTATCTTTTTTATTGTTTCATGGAGATATGACCCACCTAATTGTGGGTGGTAACTTTTGATTAGATGGTTTCCATGGAGGTATGTCTCCACCCATTCAAGGGGTTGCTTACTGGAGCCCTTTAAGAGGTAACCATTTTGGAAAAAGCTTTAGAGCCACAAGAACCACCAGAACAGACAGAGCCTTGGGGAAACTGTTCTCCAGATTCCTGGAGAAAAAGTTATCAGATGTTACCATCTGCCTTTCCAGCTGAGAGAGAAAACCTGAACATCATCAGCCTTCTTGAACCAAGCTATCTTTCAGTGGATGCGTTAATTTGGACATTTTAATAGCCTTGCTTTAACTGGGATATTTTCATAGCCTTAGAAGTGTAAACTTTCAACTTATTAAATATTAAATCCCCCCTTTTAAAAGCCATTCATTCTGTTTCTGGTATATCACATTCTGGTAGCTTGCAGGCTAGAACAAGGGGAAAGAGAGAAATGAGACAAAATAAAGTTTCAGTGGCTGAGAGATTTAGAGTCAAGAGGTTATTCTTATGCATTGAAAGAGGATATCCATTTTTAGTTTATGGTGCATTGGAGTGGCTGGAGGGAAGTACCTGGAACTGTTGAGCTGTGTTCCAGTAGCCTTGATCCTTGAAGATGATAGTATAAAGATATAATTTTTACAATGTGACTGTGGGATTGTGAAAACCTTTTGTCTGCTGCTTCTTTTATCTAGGGTATGGAAAGATGAGTAAAAAAATTATGGATGAAAAATAATAAATAATGGGGGGACAAAATAAATCAGGTAGATGGAAATACCAGAGGTCAATGAGAGGAAAGGGTAAGGGATATGGGATGTGTGAGCTTTCTTTTTTCTGGAGTGATACAAATGTTCTAAATAATGATCATGGTGATAAATACATAACTATGTGATGACATTGTGAGCCACTGATTGTACATCATGTATAGAATGTATCTGTGTGAAGATTTATCAATAAAAATATTTTTTTAAAAAAAGTTGCCCGTCACAGTTCATTCTGTGGATAATCTCTTCCACTCCACAAGGCTCCTGGCTATGTGTGGGGTCCATTAAATATTGCCTCTAAACTAGCCTGGACAAATAAAGAACATCCCAAAGTATAAAGGAAAACATTAAAGTGATGAAAATTTTGTATTAAGAACCAATAAGAGAAGAGCAAGAACCAAGATCCTTTAGGCTGAAGGAAATTAAGTAAAGTAACTTCATGGTACTTCAGGTTATTATGTTTACATTTCATCTTCACTAACTATAAGACAGAAAATAGACTGAGATTACAATAAGAAGCTGAGATTAAATTTCAGAAAGATTTATCTGAACAATCAATTATATTGTTAGCATAGGACCAGACATCTAAGAATGTCCCAGGGAACTTAGGTCTAATACTGGTGAATTGAGTGGCTTGCTGTGGTTTCACAACCTGAAATTTCTTACTAGATACACAACTATACACATATATGAACAATTCACTGTTGCTCAGAGTATTTATTTAAGGTTGCACTTCTCAATTTGCTCCCTCTTGTCAGCCATCTTATGACCACATTTGTGCATATTAGTGCTTTCATCAGGGGGTATGTGCATTAATAAGAGGAAAAGTTGAAATCACCTTGGTTAATTTACTACTTCATTAACAGCTGTGGTAAAAAGGCCAAAGAGGAAGGAGACTGAAACTAGCTAAAATGAGGGTTTGTACTGTAAGTGAATCAAAATTATCTATGTGCCCTATTCTGCAGACAACTGAGAGTCAGCTGTGCACACATCTTTGGGTGTTTATAAACATTTACCATCTGTGAGAAACTTATGGGTTACAAATGGTGAGGTAATTAGTGAAATGCTAGTCATTTCTAATGACAGTTGTTATGGATAAAGATTTTATCCAGGTTAAATTGACCTCAAAACTTTGCTGATCACTGGAGACCACTCTACCTTTTATTACAAGACTCAGTAGCCACACTACACTGAACATGTCACACATTAAAGATGCATTATAACTAGATCAAGCTACTAGTTTATGCATGTTAATGAGCTCTGTTCTTAATAGACTGAAGTGCTGATTGAGTATTTGTCAGGGAAAATGAGAAGTTGTCAATCTGTAAAAAGGTCAACCAATTCTGTAATGTATGACATTTTCATTTCTGTTCTACATACATATTAAACACCTTTCATTCAGAAAATTGAGACTATATAGCAAACTAGCAATTGACAGTGATATTTTATTAATGAAAAGGTTTATTTATATACATACCTGCATATGTATTTTTATTACATAAAAAATTTTTATTACATATAAATATTTTTTCCCCCAAATTCTCCATATCAGTAATTTTTTTAAAAACATGTCTCTCTTTTACTGATTAAAAATCTGGGGAAAATATTATAAACAGGTAACTTCTAAATAATTAGTCCTATAACCAAATGGAAAGCAAAGGGTATACTAGATGTAGAAAGAGACCCATATCTACTACTCAAAGAAAGTTGTCTTATAATAGAACTTGCATTGTAATAGAAGGCAACGTTATAGAAGTAATAGAGGCCTGAACAAATTTTGATTACTTGGGCCCTAACAAACATGGTTTTTAGTTAAAAGTTAACTTACAGAATAAAGATGAAATTTTCAGAGTTAGAAGAAAGCTTATTTTATAGATGAGGAGACTCAAGCTCTGGAAAACTAGTTGGTTTGCTTACCACCTCCCAGCTACTGGTAACCTGGGGCTGGGAAACTGGACACCCTGACCCTCAGGCCAGGTGGGGGTGCTCAGCATCACATGGCTCTGCTAATATTCTTGAGAAAGCAATGCTGTCCGTAACATCGTAAACTGGGGCAACCAGAGAAACTACCCTAAAATTTCACTCCTGCTTACCCTTCCTATCTCCTACACTGCTTTATTTTTTTTCTTCTTTGAACTTACTAGCTTCTAGCACTATTAGCTTCTTCATTGTCCATGTCTTCACCAGAATGTAAGTCCATGAGGGCAAAGATGTTTGCTTGCTTTGTTTCCTCCCAGATCCTTGGTGCCTAGGATAGTCCATGACATAATATGCGCTCAGACCCTATGCCAGGCTGTTTCAGGGAAATTATCTCCTATATAAAAAGGCTTTAAACTGGAGACACAGAATTTGTCCTAAAGGCACATTTGTACTAAAGCTAGTTACAGGCATCATCTACCCAGTTACATATGCTTTTTCCTCAGCTCCCCATACCCCATCTGCTACATAGCCCTATTGATTCTACCTCTAAATTGCCTTTCATATCTATCCCCTCATTTCTTTTTCAGGACATCCTAGTTTTAGACTTCAATATTTACCTCTTCCAAAACCTCAAGAGTCTTAGTAACTGGTTGTACTCTTTCTAGTCCTCTCCACTCCCATCCTCTCATCCATTGGCAATTTTGCCACAGAGCCATCTCTCAGCAGACCATATCACTGTCTGCTTAGTACCCTTGGGATGTGCCTATAAGAGGAAGCAAAAAGCTCAAAGCACAGTAGCCTCTCCGGACTTCCAAAGTATCTTCATCTCTTCTCACAACTCTACCCAAAGATCATTCCAGACCTGTGGTATAACTTTTTCTCCAAACAGGAATTTCATGGCTCTGTGTCTTTAATTTACTCAGTTCATTGCATTCTCAAGCTTGGATGACACCTTGGCCCCTGATTCCTTGTTCATTTGGTACCTGACTAACTGAAGATTTCATATTTCAAACCTCACACGGAGTAAAAAAAGTGAACTGAGAAAGAGTGGGAGTTAGTGAAAAACAGTTACATTTCTGTGAATTACCAATGTCAGGGAACAGAGATGGAAACTAAGAGAAATCTAACAAATCTCCCAGGTTACCATTCAGAGGTAAAAAAGTTTCACCTTTACAAGGAGCAGACAGGACAAATTATGTTAAAATAGGGAAGCTGTTTCAGACCTAGACAAAATGGAGCCAAGAAGAGTGCTTGCCACCTGCTTTCAGGCTGGCATCCATCTTAGGGAGAAGGAAAATGAAAAATCATGGAAGGAAATTTCAAACATGAGTAACTGAATTCTACACTGGGATTACTGAGTTACTACAGAAAGAGAGAGATAATTAACTAAGTTGCTTACCATTAGGCAGGCTGGTGAAATTAAACTGTAGTTTGAAACTAAACTGGATTTATAGAAATAGCTACATTTTTGCATACCTGAGTTTGTTGTCATGACTGTGAAATTCCTATTTGTTACCAAAATTGTAAGAGGACATAAAATAAACTTGACAGATGTCATATCTTGTCCTAGGATTGGGCCAATTTACCTTTAAATGGGTCTATACAAAAAGAACATGAATTTGATGACATGAATTCCATAAATATTTAAAAGGAGCTTATTGAACACCTGCTATGGAAAGATACTATATTAGAAATGGTAGCTTACATTAATAGATTTCTTTATTGTAACATGACTAATTTTGTATAAAAGATATTTATTTCTGAAAGACTTATGAGAAATAAAAGTATCCTTGATAAGGAAGCAAACTTTTCATACTATATCAGATCATTAATTGACACATTCTTCAAAATAACTAAACTGTAGTAAATGTTTCATGTTACCACTCTATTTTCTTATATTTTAAAAAAGGTTAATATTAAGTATCTGTGGTGGTTTGAAGCCCAGAAAATCATTTTCTTAAACTTAATCCATTTCTGTGGGTGTGAACCCATTGTAAATACAATATTTGATGAGTTTACTTCAGTTAAAATGTGGCCCAATTCAGTCAGGAATGTTCTTAACACCGTCACTCAAGTCCTTCACAAGCGTGATGAAATTCAGACAGAGAGAAGGCCAAAGGAAGCAAGAAGATGAAGGTCAAGGGAGCGCAGAAGGGAAAGGAGAGGCCACCATGTGCTTTGCCATGTGGCAGAGGAGCCAAGGACCTAGGACCACCAGCAGCTGGCCACAGAACACCAGTCCTGGGGAAGAAGGAATCACCTTGATAATGTCCTAATTTGGACTTTTTTGAAGACTCAAAACCATGAGCTAATTAATTTTCACTGCTTAAGCCAATCCATTTCATAATATTTCCTTGCGCAAACCAGAAAATTCAGAAAAAACAATACCAAACTAGTGAAATGAGGTAGACTATTATTTCAAAAGGATCTCTGACAAATTCTTAAAACTTTTCATATCTGGCTTCAGAACTGACCCCAAATTAGAACAAACTAAAAGCATGTACATGTGCACACATGCACAAGCATACAAACACACTAGATGATTCCTAGATGGAAATTTATACATCTAAGACCACATCAGAGTTTAAGGATGCTAAACAGTTTTAGAGATTTTTTCCTGACTCTTCTTACCTCTCTGCTATTAGATTTGTTAAATGATGACTGAGTTAGTATTCTATAGCTATTATATTAAAGCACAATAATTTAGAAATAGAATGTTGCCTTGTATAAATTGTAATTTTCTCATAGAGGAGCAGAGTGATTTGAATAAAGATCCTCCTCACCAAGTTTTCCCCCACTTCATGAATGCAACAAGTTCTGAAAAATCTTGATGTCATTTGAGCTCTTTTAATGTGTTTCCGACAGGAAAAAAATGGTCCTTAAACTCCCCACTATGTCTCTAAGTACAACATTGAGTGATTTTATGTTCAATCTTAGCAGATACCATGGTTTAGAAAACGTAGTTTCTAAGATTCCAAGGCTGTGCACCCGGAAGTGCTAAAGTGGAAGAATCAATCAGAACACACTATAACCCAAACTCCATGTTTCCTTTGACCAAGTTCTTTTAGTTTTCCATGGAAGAGGTAACTCTAAAAGTTTCAGGCTGTCGAGAAGAGGGATGAAATTACGGTTTCTTCTCAAGGATGAAAAGTGTTTCAAAATGTTCATTAAGGCTACTTTCACCTACCAAAGCCAAAATCACTTATGGTCTAGAGGAATTCAGAATATAATCAACAGAGTCACAGCAGAATGGGAGGATAATTTATTCAAAATACATAAATCAATTTATATATGAACATTTATAAATCTCATATATTTAAGAAATAATAACTATGATCAAAAGTAGTGCTTTTTTTTTTTTTTTTTGAGAAGTAAAGAACATTGTTTGTGGGGTCCCAGGGCCTAGGATTCCCCTCCATCCTGAGAGCAGGTCATTGCATGTAGCTGCCTATGTGACCCCAACAAACATTAAAGGTTATCAGACCTCCTCGGGGGTAAAGAATATACAAATTGTATTGAAAACAAGGCAATGAAACTACCCTCCCATGATCACTGCTGATAAACCTTCAACCCCCTGTGTCAGGAGACCTTGCTGAAACTGTTCTCATACCCTTGTCCTAAACCATCATAAGTCCTTGTACTACTCCATCCCCACTTCGAGGAGCATTAACTTCCATTTTCCACAGCCAACAACCACCATGGAAGATCCTTTCCTTTCCATAAGTCCTAATAAAATTCACATCTAACTTCCTGCTGATGTGTTCTCTGGTCTTTCAGCTGCCCCACCCCAAGAACTCCAAGAGCTGGGTTGGAACAGTTGTTCCATAAAAACATTCAAATAAATAATACAGGGCAAAGGGAAAAGAAAGTGTATTTACTCACATGTGCATCCGGAAAAAATCACAATCTAATTAGCATCGAGAACATCTAATGGAAACCAGTGATTATAATGGCAATCCAGTACTAACAAGATCAATACTTATAAAATATCTGTGAAATGTACTAGAAAGACTGCCTTTTTCTTAATTCTTAGCCTGTAAATTAGTTTCTTTTGCTCATCAAGCAAACAATCTTCTTGACTTCATAACACTTAAAGGCTGCGTGTGTTTCAGCCAAGTTAAAAAGATGAACTGTCACATTTAGAATCTTAGAATTAATGGCAAGTCAGATTATCAGAGTTGGAATGACTTTGGCAGGAATCCATCCAGTTTCCTAATGCAGTGCTCCTTTATACAATACCCTTGAAAGTTAGTAATGGAGCCTCTGATTCAACACTAATTTGACAAAAATCTTTCTACTTTGCAAGAGTTCCTGCCTGAATAGCAGTAATAATTTAAAAATAGACATTCAAAAGACTATACTGAACTAAAATGACCATCCCTTCTACCCATTAATGCTAATTATTGGTGGAAGTTCTATGATGACAGTTCACTCTAGCCAGGCAATAATATCTCATGATTTGCTTGTTTCAAAACTTATCTGTCCAACTGTTCCTGCCTTGGGGCATACTAGTCTATGGTAAGGCTATTCTTCATGTTAGCTCTGTTAATATTTTGCTGCTTCTAATTTTCTTGAAGAACACTGGATATCTGAGGTAGGAAGCTATCCAGGAAACAATATTTTTAAATCCCTTTACAAAATAATGTCTAATTTCATCTAAACTCTAATGCCTATTTTGCTACTATCAAGTAACACATAAGTATTCAATTTCTCTGCTTAATTTTTGGTCTGCCTTAGGGTATATTTATTTATCATCAAAAGCTAAAATGCTAGTAAGTTCTTTTTTACTCTGCAAGATAATCACTTTGGATTTTGAACAACACTCATGACCAAGTTCAGCATCACTGAACAGATTTCCTTCAACTTTAAGGATTTAATGTCAGAACGTTCAAAATAGGAAGAGAAAAGAGACAGCTTATTAATAAAGAAATAAGATTTGGCTCTCCCCATGACCTTTTGTTTTTTGCATGGACAGGCACTGGGAATCGAACCCAGGTCTTCGGCATGGCAGGCAAGAACTCTGCTGAGCCACTGTGGTTCGCCCTCCCTATGAACTTTTGACACACTGGTATTTTCATCTCAAAAGATATAAGCAATAGTACAAAATACTGGTGACTATATGCTGGGATAAAAGAAGAAAATCACAATGGTTATGCTAGATTGCATGCTGAACAATTGGCAGTCCAGATGCTTGCTAGCATTTAAAAAGTTCAGCTGTACAACTTTTCATTTCAAATTAATAGAATTTAAAATCAGATAACTTTCTGTCAGACATGTGCTTAAAGATTAAGTTACTCCTAAGAAGTGATTATTTTTATCAATATTTTTGCTCATTTATCTTCTAGATACTCATTTTTCAAAACATCAACCGTTTTCCCAATGTATGCTCTCTGGGTTCAGGAGGACAGGAAAAAAGTTAATAATAGCTCTTTACTCTGTCACAAAAGAACAAAGACCAGAGTTTAGGATTATTGTTCTATATCAGGAATTGGTAAACATTTTTGTAAAAACTTAAAAAAATATATATTTAAAAACGTTCCAGCCCTGCACTTGTGGCTGGAACACAGCCATAGACAACAAGTAAAGGACAGGTGTGGCTGTGATGCAAGAAAACTTTTTTTACAATAACAGAGGCAGGCTGATTTCACTGGAGGGCTGTAGTTTGGTGATCACTGATATAAATTTTTACCTTTTACATAAATAACAATAGGGTAAACAACACAAAATGGAAGAACTGTCCTTCAGATCAATTAATATTTATTAATTGCTTGGCAAATCTTACTGAGTGTCTTCTGTGGTATTGACCATGTTCACATACCACCCTAGATCCTATGCGATAAAGAACGTATAAACCTCATGTGTGGTAGTTAGATTCAGAAGTCAACTTGGCCAGCTGAAGGTGCCTAGTTCTATTGCTGGGGACATGAGTCAACAGCAGGTGAATCTCATCTGTTGCTGATTACATGTGCAGTCAGCTAGGAGGCAGTCCTGCTGCAATGAATGATGTTTGATGTTTAATTGGCAGGTGCTTAAATGAGAGAGTGCAATGTTGCACAGCCCAAGCAGCTCAGCATACCACATCTCAGCACTTGCAGCTCAGCCCAGGCCTTTGGAGATGCAGAAAGGAATCACCCTGGAGAAAGTTGTTGGAACCCAGAGGCCTGGAGAGAAGGCCAGCAGAGATCCCCCTGTGCCTTCCCGTGTAAGAAAGAACCTCAGTTGAAAGTTAGCTGCATTTCTTCTGAAGAACAATTTGTTAACTAAATAAATCCCCTTTTATTGAAAGCCAGTCCATCTCTGGTGTGTTGCATTCCAGCAGCTAGCAAACTAGAACACCACGTTCTTGAAAAACATACATTCTGTTAGAAACAGGACAAAATAAATCAAATGATGAGAATAACCAAATAGTCCATATATAAATTATATGGCAAGATTATAATCTTTTACAAGAAAATACAACTCGTTCAGAGAAGATACTTTAGGAAAGACAAGAACAGAACTAAATAATATTTTGTAGGATTCAGTCAATTAGGAATTAGGAGAAGGGAATATATGGTAAGAAGCACATCACAAATACATGGCAAGAAGTAGAAATGACCCTGGGGCCTGGGTGGTATAGAATAGATGGTGTAACCAGTTCAGCAGAAACAGAGTAGTCACTGGGAACTACAAGTCCATCGTTTCTTACCCTGAGCTCTGCAGCCAGATGTGAGTTAGAATTCAGAGTTGTTCAGATCATAAAATGGTTAAAAGGTGCCTATTCTGTAAATATCTCATGATCAAAGAAACTATAGCAGCAGCATCTAATCAAACATTATTTCTGCAGTACACATTCCATGGAACCACATATTAGTTCAGGTCAGGTTTAGACATCTTATGAGACTGTGCTCTCCAATTACTTAAAAACTTTGGTTTCCATAACTTTTTGAATTGCAAATGAAGTTGTGGACTTTTAGCTGCCCTGAGGCAATCTTGTTCTGTTGCAGTTTTGCTTAATTGGTTGTTATGTTTTCTTGAGTGGCACCAATAAGTTTTAGATTTTAGTGACCTCTTTTCCAATTGTAATATAATTTGTTTTATTTTTTGTTTTTTGAACGTGTTAGACTAGAAATCTATGAAGGAACTATCTGGGTTCAAAAGTCTACCTTTCTGTGGATCTAAAACAATTTAGATGTTTCAGAGTAAATACTAAAAACAGAAATCTACAGGTTTAAAAGATACGGATATTACTCAGTTGAATCATGCTTTCTTGACTACTTGAGAAAAGCTAATAAATACCAAGAGATCCATAAAAAACATATGCATAGATAATATAAACCCAATGTTTCTTAAAAGATGCAAATATTTATGGTTTTATGTCTTAAAATAAGACAACACTAGATTTCTATCTCTGACATTAAAAATATAACTTCCCACCAAACTCAAATAGTAGTTCCACTCAGGATTGGTAGTCTGTTTTGAAGGATTTATCATGGCAACAACTCACTGTTACTTCTTTCTTAAGAAAGTGCACATTATGTAAATAACCGCTGATTAGAGAGGACAAGTTACCTACTTAATGGACAGCATTACACACAAAGAAAATGCCACTGTGACTGAGTACTCAATTATAATACAATAGATGTAGCTGATATTATCACCGTTATAGAGTTCTCCACATTGTGATAAGATCAAAATGATGGATTGGTATGATTCTGCCCTAGAAACTGAATAGGGTGAATCTGTGTGTGGTAGCAGAAAAGTTATAAATAAATAATGCCGGCATAAAAATTTATTTGCTGAAATATTTAGAAATAATTCACACAATATCATAAAGATTTCATTTATTTTGTCCCAAATAAAGTTTATGACAATTGGCATTTGATTTTTCATTTTGAAACAAATTTACAGAATAAAAATTGAAGTCTATTTTCTACTCAGTTATAGTTGATACTGTATAAAAGTCATAAGAATAGCAATGGAAGAAACATTTTGAAAATGGTTTTTAAACATTGGCTGAACAGTAAACCAATTAGTATAAGGATGTACCACAAAGATGCTTAACAAAGAGTGACACAAATAACTCCCAAAAAAGTAAAAAAACAGGAAAAATAATCAACTACTGTTTCAGGAAATGCTGTGCTAGAGAAGTTTGAGGCCCCTTTCCTAACTTCTCTTTTCTGAGATTTGTTGGAAGGTACATGAGAGCTTTGCTTCACTACACAGAGAAACCATATATCAGTGCACACTAAGGTGGAAAGCTGTGTTTTCACAATTGAGCCTGTGTTACTCAAGTGAAAGAGATTCCTGCACATTAATGAAAACCTATATGACTATCGAGAGACACTTAAAAATTTTCCCACCAGGACACCTCTCGTTACTATTAATGGTGTTGCAGGCAGCCCCTGTTTGTTAGAGCCACTTCCTGTTGCAGCAGGCAGGCCCCTGTTTACTCGGGCCACTCCCTGTTGAAAAATCTCCCAGGCCCCGAGGATGGTCAATGGGCAGGATAAGAGAAGTCCCTGTGAAGCCCCCTCTCCATTAACCACTCATCTGGTTCTGTAAACCCAGCTTCGCACACTTCCCGATTTAAACCAGCCATTGTTTACCTTGACTTTAATATGTCATTCTGTCTATAAAAACTATGTCAACATTTTGTTCGGGGCTCAGACTTTCAGGCTACTCAGCTGAGCCCTATGGCCGTAGACAATAAAACCTACTTCCTGAAACTTCGGAGCCTTGGTCCTGATTTGCTCTGTTTCTATGTAACATTCCAGGAGGCGTGAAGCCTTGTCCCTGTTTTGCACAGCAATGAGAATGTATCTCAGTCTCTTAATGCCATCAGCTTCTCACCAGGAGGAAAACATTGTTACATGATGGGAGTAGGGATGGGGGGGTGGGGGGGTGGAGGTGTCTTAGAGCACTTGTTCTGAGGTGTTTTTGCTCCTTCCAAAGGCTATCTTGTCTATCTACTGCAAATTCTCTGGTTCCTTTAACTTCTAATCCAATGCAAACAATAACCAAACTGGAGATATTTCTATTCTCTTTAGAACTGCTAAGCTCTGAAACTTTGTTGAGTCCAGACTATTGATTGAGGCAAGGAACAGTGTGGGGGATTGGGAGGGTGAGGTGCCGATGGTATTTTGCCAGTTCTTGCAATTGACATCTGGATAAAAAACTTCTGGATAATCAGAAAAACCGAAGTTGAAACTGGCCAGGTGGGTGAAAGCATTGCTGTTTTTGGCAATCCCCCCTGAATTTCGCAACACAAAGTAAGAGGCTATCAGGGTTGGAAAATCACTGATTTTCCCCAGAGATGGGTGTGCCTCTCAGGTAGTTTCCAGGGAAGATAATTCCTAGAAACTCTGCCTGAGAGATTGAGAATTATCTCTATATATATTCCAGTGCTGGTTACCAAGTACAAATATATATTTTGTCCCCTTTTTCTGGAAGTATGGCTAAATTATCAGTAGTAAAGCAGTAATAAAACAGTATTTAAAAATATGGCTTCTGGCCAGATGACTTGAATTCCACTGCTGGCTTAATCTGTGACCATCTCCAAATTATTTAATCTCTTTGATAAAAATAGTATCATAAGTTTGTTATAAGCATCATACAATAATGAACATACACAGAGCTTGGCACATAAGACATATTCAATGAATGCTAGCTATTATTATTACCATTATAATTATTATTATTATTCAATAAAGATGAGAGTAAGAAAAGACAAATATACCAAAGCCAATGAAATTTAATTTGTACTGTCTTTCTGTGTTTGCTCTATAGAGAAATGATTAAAGCCATTGGCTTATTCATACATATCAATTCCCAATAACTCTAGAAAATAGAAGGCACTACTGTACAAAACAAAATAACACTCAATTATAGAAAACAATCTAACTTTTATGCTATCTTTAAAGGGCAGTAATTGTCAAAGCCTTTATGAAGACGAGTACAAACATTAATTGCATATCTGATGAGATTGGCAGAGAGATTTCCAAGCAGTACTTATGTAAGATGCATTTCCTCTAAAATGGAGGCCTAATTGCTTAGTTATCCTAAATTGCAGAATAGAAAACAAAGGAGCAGTTTTGGCCGTGTGGGTAAACAACAGATTTCTAAATGCTAATTATCTCTATTCAATAGACTGAAGTTGCACCAAATGAGGCATTTAAGTCTAATAAATAATAAACAAATTGTAACCTAAAGACTGAAATATAGGAGCTGCTCATATATTTTTACTGCTCCATTAAATAAGTTCTTATTTACTTCCCCCAATAAACATAATTATACAGCACTAGGTCCATCTCAAGACCATTCTGATGTGCTATTTAAAAATTATGACAATCAAGTTACTCAGGAAGTTCTAAAGCATAACATTGAATTCTATTATCAAATGCTCTATTTCTTTCCATGATTAACAAACAGAAATGCAGTTTTGAAAAAGTTGTACACAATCACATGAAATCACTATTACTATCTCTCATGCTATAAATGATTATACATAAGGATAGCTATGCACTTTAAATGAATACTAAAGTGTCTGTCTTTACTAGATAGTTTCTATGTCAGATGTTTAATCCTTTGGGTAACTTACAAATCAAAACAATTTAAATTAAATTCAGCCTTAGAAAATTTATTCAAAATTCACATACTAATTAAAGAAATAGAGAATGAAGTGAGTTTGTTTGTTTAAAGTAATATCAAATTCTTCAGCACAAACAACTAAGACTATATATGCAAATAATTATGAAACCTCCAGGCCCATTATTTTTAAAGAAAACCAAAATGAGAAAACGACCTTTTTAAGGTTATAACATGATAATTTAAGATTCCTGTGCTTTCTTAGTATTGCTTCTCAAAAGGATTTTTAATGCTTCATATTTCTTCTCAGGGAAATTTAGCCCACTATTTTATCTTTATATGTGATTTTATTTTATTTTCAAAATCACATTTGAAATGATAGTGATAATAAATAGTACTTTGAAAATAGTTGCCTGCTCTATTACTAGGGGCAACTAATGATTTATGACGGTTGAGAAAGAAAGAGCAGGTATTTAATTTATTCTACTACTATAGGTGGTGATAGGAGAATTTGTGAATATGTGAAAACATTCAATTCTTGCTTGCATTGTAAAAATATTCAAGTTGTGAAAATATAAGGAAAGAAGCTCCCTGTGGGTTTATGGCAGGATTGTGTGGAGAAATTTCTTTCTCCATCATACAAGGATGCAAATCTTATTTACAAAATTAAGATAAAACAAAAAGTTCTTGATCCAGAGAGGTAGTAAAACACTAATGTAAATTCAACAACCCACCCTTCTACATTTTTTAAGAGTCAGAAAGCCAGGATGACAGTTTCAACAAAGGTAAAATTAGAATCATACTTTTGGAAATCAATTTTGCAACTGATTTAAAAGATCTAAAGTATCTATCTTTTTCTGTTGTGTATCTGTATTAAACAATTAATTTCCAATTATTTATGTACAAATGCATTTATCACATTGAAAAGTTAGAAATAACTATTGTTCTGAGTCATCATTACTGATGATACAAGTTGGATTAGATATGGCATATAAAGTGGATATAATATGACATATTTTAAATTAGATATAAAAAATTATAATTATCAGCTTTCCAAATTTTTTGCTGGGGGCCTCTGGTGATAGCTCTTGGGCAAACCCCTCAAACAATACAGCCTATCTTGCCCTCAATTAACTCATCTAGAAAACTCTTCAGCCAGCATTAAAGAAGTAAGTGTGCAAACACCAGAATGCTCTTTACTAGGTAGTAGTATACTATTTTAAAATTATTTCCATAAGTATATATTTTAAATCCAGGCTAAATTTCTCTGATCTCTGTTTTCGACATTTTAAGATATTTCTGAGAACATCTCTGAATTTCAAGTATATTCTTGTAAACAAAACATTAAGGTACTCAGTTTTCTTTATTGAACATAAAATATGTTTCGAAAAGTGAAAGTAAAGAAGGCAAAATAGACCTCTTTGTCTATCCTTGGAGAAACCTTAGGTGAATTTGCAACCATTAACTGTAAACTATGGTAACTTAGCAGTGATACTGATAGATTTTAATTAAAACTTCATGCAATCTCTAGTGGTTTGGAAGTAGAAGAGGAGTTGGGCAGAATTTTCAGGGAGTGAAAAATAAACAATATACTTAATTCTTTTGGCATCTAAGTCAGTTATCTCTTTAGCTTTGGAAAACATATACATATGCTTCTATAAAACAGTAAGCTTGGTGTTTTTTTTTTAAGTTTTTTTCCAAAAATTTTTATTATAGAAAGTTTCAAAATATATAAAAGTACAGAAAATAGTGTAATGAAACTCCCCCACCCCACCCCACCACCAAGTACCCATAACTCAATTTAGCAGTTATCAATTTTTGGTCAACATTGTTTCATCTATACTCCCCTCCACTTCACAGATAACTCAGATTATTTTGACGTAAATCCTAGACATCATACCTTTTCAAGTGTAAATTTTCAGTATTTGTCCCTAAAAGACACTTTAATCAAAAGGTTCCTCCCTCCTCCATTGTTTCTTTCCTTCCCCTGGAATACTTTGTTGAAGAAAACAGATTATCTGTCCTGTTCAATTTTCCATAATCACTTTCTTATACTTGTAAATTGTATTCAAGTAGCAAAGAATGAAAATATATTGGAGCCAAAAGAGTACACCAGAGGGTCAAATAGCCTATCACCACACCACTTTCTATTAAAATAAATGGGAGAGGGAAAGCCCATAAAAAAAGAATTGCTTTTTTTAAAACTATACAAATTGAATAATAATCTTTCTTTTCACCAAAGTACTAAAATGCTAATAGGTAACCAGTATAAATCTTAAGCATACTTGGTATAAACAGCAAATTTGACAGTACTTACCAGTCTTCATTTCTAATAAGCGCTTTTTCTTTTGCTGGCGTTCAAGTCTTTCTTTCTCTGCTAGTTCTTTGGCTATTCTGGCACGTTTTTCTTTTTCCTCTGCTTCTCGTTTTTTAACATTCTCCTTTATTGCTTGCTATTAGAAATAAATTTTGAAAATTTATTTTCACAGAGCTTCCACAAAGAAAACAAAAAAATTATTAATTTGAAATTATGAACAGGTAGATACATGATTAAATATCTTTTAAATGATGGTTACTTCTTATATTAGCAACAAAATGTTTTAAAAGATGCACATAAATAGTTGTTAAATTATGCATCTATAAATAAATATAACTGTTAGATTTAAAACACCTGCATCTTAGTAGAATTAACTAAGCAGGGAGAAGGGAGATAGAAACTAAAAATAAAAAAGTATTTATTTCACAAATCAAAACTGAGGTCTAACAACTATATTAGAGTGTCTTAACCCACCTTTGCCATGTAAATTATTGAGTATAAGAAAAGCTGTTGAAGAGAGAAGAGTCATAATGAAAAGATTCATGAAGATGACCAAATAAATATTTACCATTTAAAGGCCAGACCCCGATTGTTTAACAAAACCAATAAAATGGGGCGGGCCACAGTGGCTCAACAGGCAAGAATGCTTGCCTGCGATGCCAGAGGACCCAGGTTCGATTCCCAGCGCCTGCCCATGTTAAAAAAAACAAAAGACAAAAAACAATAAAATGCTAACCATAAGATATCAATACATGTGATTAGTATTGAATTTCTTATTAAGTTTCATACAAATCAAGAAATGTCTTTCATGTGTTATTAGTGGGAGTTAGCAGGTAAACATGGATTTTTGTAAGTGTCAACAAACAGTGTGGTATTATATTAACATCTCCTAAATGTAGAAAAGGGACATTTTAATACTACTGAAACCCAGCAAGGTCATCACACTGTTAGCTTATCATCCATGGTATGAAACAGAAAAGTGTGTAAACAACAACTAACAAACTATTCTTTGGGATGCTCTAGTATCTTCTTTGTGGGGTCTTTTTTTTTTTTTTCAATCCTTAAAGATGGTGCTGGTTATTCATTAGAAATCAAACAATAAAGTTTAATATTACATGCTGAAAAAAATTAAAGGAATAGTAACCTGACAAAAAGGAGGAATAAAAAGCATAGCAGGAATGTTAATCACTCATCCATTCATTTATATGTTACTAAGAGATTAATGAATGCTTGTTTTTTTAATGAATATTTTGATATAGTGCTATAAAAAAAGGGATGTAACAGAGAATACCTAAATAATTACTTTACGTTAGATGTACAGATGAGACCTCATTTTCTGATTTGACATTTTAAAGGAAATTGAATGCTGGTGACTTAGCTAAGTGATGATATGGAAGAACATATCAGGTAGAGGTAATGACTAATGCGAAGGCTTTTGGTGAGAGAAAGAAAAGCCAGTATAGTGGTGCAAGATGAGGTCAAGGAGGTAGATGAGGCCTGATTATTTAGGGCCTTCTAGGGCACAACGGAGGATTTGGATTTTATTTTAAGGAAATTGGGAAAGTAATAGAGATTTCAACATAAAAAAGTGAGAGGCAAAGCACTCTAAGATACAAGCAGTAGGATTGACAACTTTTGCTCGAAATTATCGTTTCTAAGATGTTTATTTAACAAATGAGTTTGGAAGATAAAGGTGGTGTCTCCCTCATAAACTAGTGGAATTATCTAATCAGCATAATAAAGAGAATGCCCCTCTCTTGGGCAATGGTCAGGGAAGATTATAGTCCATTATAAAAGATTTGGGTTACACGTTGAAAATATTATACTAAGTGAAATAATGCTAAGTGTGCTGGTTTGAAAGGATGTATGTACCCTAGAGAAGCCATGTTTTAATCCTAATCCCAGTTTGTAAAGGCAGCCATTTCTTCTAATCCCTACTCAGTACTGTATGCTTGAAACTGTCATTAGATCATCTCCCTGGAGATATGACTCAATCAAGAGTGGTTGGTAAGATGGATTAGGTGATGACATGTCTCCACCCATTTGGGTGGGTCTTGATTGGTTTACTGGAGTTCTATAAAAGAGGGAACATTTTGGAGAGGGCAATTCATAGAGAGCAGAACAGAATGACATAGCCAAGAGAAGTAGAGTCCACCAGTCAGTGACCTTTGGAAATGAAGAAGGAAAACACCTCCCAGGGAGCTTCATGAAGGGAAGCCAGGAGAGAAAGCTAGCAGATGATGCCGTGTTCACCACATACCTTTCCAGAAGAGAGAGGAACCCTGACCCTGTTCACCATGTGCCTTCTCACTTGAGAGAGACCCTGAACTTCATTGGCCTTCTTGAACCAAGGTATCTTTCCCTGGTGTCTTTGATTGGACATTTCTATAGACTTGTTTTAATTGGGACATTTTCTCAGCATTAGAACTGTAAACTACCAACTTATTAAATTCCCCTTTGTAAAAGCCATTCCATTTCTAATATATTGCATTCTGGCAGCTAGCAAACCAGAACATTAAGTGACACAAAAGAACAAATACTGCATTATTCTAGCTATATGAAATATTTAGAACAGGCAAATTGGGATTACCAGGAGCTGGGAGGTAGGAAGGAATGAGAAGTTATTGCTGAATGGGTACAGAGTTTCTGTTTGGGGTTGTGTCCATTTGAAAATATTTATTTGAAAGCCTTGTTTTAAACTTGATTCAGTATTGTGGAGACAGCCATTTATTTTAATCCTGATTCAGTACAACTGTTGGGCAGAAACTTTTGATTAGATTATCTCAACAGAGATGTGACACGCCCAATTGTGGGAGTGATCTTTTGATTAGATAGAGATGTGACTCCACCTATTCTAGGTGGGTCTTGATTAGTTTACTGGAATCCTTTAAAAGAGGAAACATTTTGGAGAGAGTAGAAGTACAGAAACTTCAGAGTAGAGCTAACACATGGAGAACAGAGACACAGATGTTTGGAGATGCTTACAGCCCAGCAAACATTGCCATGAGATGTTAAGCAAGCCAGAACCTAGAGAGAGCCAAGGGAAGCCAAGAGATAAAAGCCAGCTCCAGAGAAGCAAAGTGATAAACCCCCACAGGACCAGAGGCTGAAAGCAACAAAACAGAAGAGCAAGAGACAAGCAGATGCCAGCCACGTGACCACCCAGCTGACAGAGCTGTTCCAGACCCATCGGCCCTCCTTGAATTAAGGTATCTTTTCATAGACGCCTTAGTTTGGGCATTTTCATAGGCTTAGAACTAGTAAACTTGCAACTTAATAAATTCCCTTTTTAAAAGCTGTTCCATTTCTGGTATATTGCATTCCAGCAGCTTAACAAACTAATACAGGGGTGATGAAAATTTTTAGAAATAAATAAAGGTAATTAATGGTTGCATAACATTGTGAACTTAATGAATGTCACAGAACTGTACACTTAAACTGGCAAAATTTATACCACAAACATTGTACCACAATAAACAGATTCAAGAAAAAAAAAAAGAGATTCGGGTTCCCTAAGATAGGTATTTCTCTCCAATAACACAATTCATACACAATTGTCACCTGACCTTCATGTTGCCCTACAAGGACTTTGGCAAAAACCATAAAAATGCTAAGACTTGGGCTACGGCTCCCATAAACTTTCACCTTCTGCCAACATCCATAAATATATGGCAGGCTAGCTTGGTAGTTTGCCGGTAGATAAATTCTCAAACCCTTCCCAGGTCTTGACATACATTAGTGCTAATTATTATCATAAAGCTATGAAATATCAGTTAAAATACTAGATTCTTTAATACATAATCCCTCTAATCCTGAGAATGGATTCTACATTTTCCATTCTGAACAAAACAGATAAGTACTTTTTAATGTAATGAAACTAATAACAGGCAGATGCAAGATTTAAATGTAGTGATAGTCTAAGCTTTTTCCACTGTGTTATTTTATACTATAATAGCATATGTTAAGTGCCAGCTATGAGATAATAGCTGCTATAAATATCAACATGGAATACATATCGAAGATGCGCAACAGACATCCAAAAAGGATAAACTCAAATAGACCTACATCGTGGTGGTATATGTGCCAGTTTGAAAAGATTATGTACTTTAGAAGAAACATGTTTTAATCCTGATCCAGCTGGTGGAGGCAGTTGCTTCTTTTAATCCCTATTCAGCATTGCAGATTGGAAACTTGATTAGATTATCTCCACAAAGATGCAACTCACCTAATTGTGGGTATTAACCTTTGATTAGAGGGAGTGTGACTCCACCCACTTCAGGTGGGTCTTGATTAGCTCACCAGAATCCTTTAAAAGAGGAAACATTTTAGAAAGAGAGTCATGAGAACCATGAAAGCCAATGCAGCCAGAGACACTTGGAGATGAAGAAGGAAAATACCCTTGGGTGAGCTTCATGAAACAAGAAGCCTGGAGACAAAGCTAGCAGATGTCACCATGTTCGCCATGTGCCTTTCCAGTTGAGAGAGAACTTTATCGGCCTTTCTTAAGTGAAGGTAACCTTCCACTGGTTTCTTAAATTGGACATTTTTATAAGCTTGCTTTAATTGGGACATTTTCATCGCCTAGAACCGTAAACTTGCAACTTAATAGAGTCTCCCTTTTAAAAGCCATTCCATTTCTGGTATATTGCATTCTGGCAGCTAGCAAACTAGAACAGCTTATTACAATCAAAGATAAAGAGAATTCTGAAAGCTGCAAGAGTGAAGCAAAGTGTCACATGCAAGGGAGCCTCAATAAGATTAAGTGCCCATTTCTCATCAGAAATCATGGAGGCAAGAAGGCCATGGGATGGCATATATAAGGTGCTGAGAGGAAAAAAATTCAAAACAAGATTTCTATATCCCATAAAACTATCTTTCAAAAATGAGGGCGAGATTAAGATATTCCCAGATAAACAAAAGCTAAAGGAGTTTGCCATCAGTAGATTAGTCCTACAAGAAATGCTAAGGAGAATTCTACAGGTTGAAAAAAAAGGACAATAGACAATAGATCAAAGTCACATGAAAAAGTAAAGATCTTTGGTGAGGGTAACCACATGGGTAAGCATCAATGCTAGTGCTATCATATTGTGACTCTATTTGTTACTTCCTATAGGATCTGAAAGGCAAATGCATAAAATGTAAGGGTAAATCAGTGGTGTAACTTGTAACAAAAACTACATAAAGGCAGGGATGGAGGGGTATAGATACATAGTATATTAAAGCAAATGAGAGTATTATAGATTTAGGACATTAAAATTCAACAAAAAATTTTAAATACAAAGAAAATATCAGAGCACATATAAGCTCATAGGGACAGAGATTAGAGTACATGTTATCAGGGATGCAGGACAAAGGAGAATGGGGAGTTAATGCGCAATGAGTGTAGGGTTTCTGTCTGGAGAGATGGAAAAGTTCTAGCAAGGGAAGGTGGTGAACATACCACAACATTGTGAATGTGATTAACACCACTGAATGATATGCTTGGACAATGGACAGTTTATATATGTTCCTACAATTAAAAAAATAAATAAAAAGAACTAAAGAGACAATGACAATTAAATGTATTATCCTAGATAGGATCTAATCAAGGAGGACAAAAGGCTCAAAAAAGACATTATTGCGACAAATAAAAAAATCAGAATATAGACTATAAGCATTATATCAATGTTAAATTTCATGAATTTGATAACTGTACATAACGTATTTATATACGTGTTCTTAGAAAATGTACATGGCAGGATTAAGTGTTCAAAAAGCATGGTATCTAACCTACACTCAAATGCTCAGAAAATGGATTCACAGGTATACAGATAGATGGACAGATAGATGGACTGATATGGCAAATGTGGGAAAATATGTGGATCTGTATCTAGGGGGTCAGGACCAGGGGTTTGTGTTATTTTTGTAACTTTCCTGTAAGTATGAAAGCTTTTCAAAATAAATACTTTAAAAAAAAAGTCTTTGCTCTATAAGATACTTATCGGTGACCTTGGTTTTGCTCATGAATGCCGAGTTCCTGACAATAGCTAGCACAAGTGGACTAGTGAATGATGACACAAACTTAGCAAACTGAGAAAAAAATCAACATGGGCTAAGAAGACAGGAAAAGACATCTTAAAAGGAGGATACACGTAGGAGTTCAAAGACTGTGTGTACCTGTATGTGTGTGTACCTGCACGCTTTTGTACATTTAGGAAGAATAGAACGTAGTAGAGAAAAGGATACACATATATTCAGGAATCAAAACTGCATTTCTTGCTTGAGTGACATGAATGAGAGAAACGTGCAAAAGAAAAATACTTACTTGTAAAAACCTAAAATCTTCTGATGCAGATTTTCTACTTTAATGACTTTATGCATTTAAACAAGAACTTTCAATAGACTACCTACTACCAGATATAACTGCAACACCCATAAGGTTTTCCACTGGACAATGAAAAGTCATAATTACTGCCTGGGACCTATAAAAATAATGTTTACATTTGAAAATAAGATCTGAAGTAGTTCTTAAAGCTGTTTTGTTTTATGAAAAATTCAGTGCTGAGTTTCATTTAAAAGCTTATCACATTTAAAACACATCTTATTCTCACATTATAACTACTAGAAGAATTTTATGTGGAAAAAAATTAAGAGAGCATAGAAATAGGTATTTAGTCTGAAACAAAGATCCCAGTTCAAACAGTAACCTGAGATTTTCCTTTATTTCAAATGTTTGAGAAGTAAGAGTAGCCTAAAACTGACAAATTGAATAGAAAACCACATTATTCTAGATACAATTGCCTCTTAGTTACTTCAATACAGAAAGGAAAGCCAAGGATAAGAGCCAGATGTAAAAATACCTGGCTATGAGATGAATATTTGTTTCAACATCTTATTCTTGACCTGTTTTTCTGTTTAGTCAACTGGCAAATAAACTACATTGCCATTGGCTAATTTCAGTTATGGATTACCAAAATAAATTCTATGAGCATTTGCAGAATTTTCCAGGTAAAGCCTGGGTACATGCACTTCTCAGAAAACTCTGAGGATTTACCAGTCCATAGCAATGCCTGCAGAGTTGTAAATCTTCAGGCACAATTTTGTGTGTTCACTTCAAGAACATAATCAATAATCTACCTGAATTTTAAGGCTATTTTTTTTATAGTAACAGCAGAGTATAAAATATCTACATAAAAATATATAGGTATATTACATATGTATAAAATATTTAAACATGTTAAATACATAGATATGTTAAAATTGTGTGTTCGTGTGTGCATGTGCATATTATGGAAGAAAAATGAGCTTACAATTATCTGTCATCATAATTACTTGCCCTCCAAAGCCCACTATTCAGTGGTATTAAATATATTCACAATGTTACAACTCCTTTACCCTTCCATTACTATAACTTTCTCTTCGTCTTAAACAGAAACCCTACACTCATTTTGCATTAACTACCCATTACCCTAGCCCCTCACCCCTGATAACCTACAGTAAACCTGTATCTGTGAGTTTGCACATTCTCTGGTATTTTCTTTGAGGCTATCATGGGGCTTACATTTAACATTCTAAATACATAACAATCTCATTTTCTTTGATACCAACTATGCTGGTTTGAACTGTTGGGTACCCCAGAAATGCCACATTCTTTAATCCTCATTCAATATTGCTTTTTTGTTTCCATAGGTAGGTGACCCATCCAACTGTGGGTGGTAACCTTTGATTAGATGGTTTCCATGGGGAAGTGTCTCCACCCATTCAAGGTGGGGTTGCTTACTGGAGACCTTTAAGAGGGGACAGTTTGGAAAAAGCTTGAGAGTCCCGCAGCCAGAGATCTTTGGAGATGCAAAAGGAAAATGCTTTCAAAGAAGCCTCATGAAGTGAGGAGAGAAAGCTAGCAGATATCACCATGTGCCTTTCCAGCTGAGAGCTGTTCTGGATGGCATCTGTCTTTCTTGAGTGAAGGTAACCTCTTGTAGGTATCTTAATTTGGACATTTTCACAGACTTATAACTGTAAACTTGCAACTTAATAAACTCCGTTTTTAAAAGCCATTTCATTTCTGGTATATTGCATTTTGGCAGCTTTAACAAACTAAATCACCAATTTACCAACTTGAACAGCATACATAAACTATGTGCCTATATCCATCCATCCCACCAACTTTATGTAGTTCTTCTCATAAATTACATATTTAAACCAAAGAGTCCCAAATCACTGATTTATCAAATTTGAAAAGTAGAGTTACGTATAAATACATTAGTATCAGTAGTTACATTTACACGTCATTATGTTTGCTGGAGATCATCATTTTTTTCATGCGGCTTCAGTCAATTGTCTATTCAATTGTCTTTCCTTTCAACCTACCGAACTCCCTTTAAATTTCCTGTAGGGCTAGTCTAGTAGTAAATGATAAACTCCCTCAAATTTCGTTTATCTTGGGATGTCTTAATCTCTTCTTTATGTTAGAAAGACAGTATTGCTGGATACAGAATTATTGCTGGCAATTTTCTGCTTTTAGCATTTTTAAATATGTCTTTCCACTACCTCCTTGCCTCCATGGTTTCTGATGAACTCGGCATTTAATCTTACTGAGACTCCCTTTTATGTGACATGATGCTTCTCTCTTGTGGCTTTCAGAATTCTCCATCTTTGGATTTCAACGTTTTGATTATAACATGGCATAGTGTGCTGGTTTGAACTGTTGTATGTCCCAGGAAAGCCATGTTCTTTTAATCCAATCTTGTGGGGGCAGACATGTTGTTGGGTGGGACCCTTTCAGTTAAATTGTTTTGATGTAGACGTGACCCACCAATTCAAGGTGGGCCTTAAATGAAGAGAATAAAAGGAAACACAGAGAGAGCTCAGAGCAGATACAGAGAGCACAGACATGATTGAAGCTTGGAGAAAAAAAATGCCCCAGGAGATGCTAAACTGAGAGATGAAATCCAGAGTTTACACTGGAGGGGCTAAGAGAAAACCCACAGATGCTTAGAGAAAACACCCCAGCAGAAGTCAGAAGGACCCCAGGAGCTGAAACTAACCAATCTAGGAGAGAAGGGCAAGCAGACATCACCATGTGCTTTCCCATGTGAGGGAGCCTGATGCAACCGGCCTTTCTTCAGTGAAGGAATATTCTTGTAATTCCTTAATTTGGACATTTCCATGGCCTAAGAATTGCAACTTGAAACTTAGTAAGTCTCCTTTGTAAAAAGTCAATCCATTTCTGGTATATTGCATTGCGTCAGCTTTAGCAAACCAAAACACATGGTGTGGATCTATTAGGGTTATCCTTGCTGGAGTTCACTGAACATCTTGAATGTGTATAAGCATATCTTTCTTTAAATTTGGGAAAATTTCAGGCATTATTTCATTGAATATTATCTCTATCCCTTTCATTTCCTTCTGGGAGCCAAATGACATTGATAAGCTTGATGGAGTCCCACAGGTCCCTCAAAGTTCTGTTTACTTTTCTTCATTATTTCCTTTACTGCTCCTCAGGCTGAATAATTTCAATTGTCTATCTTGCATTTCACAGATTCTTTCTTTTGCAAGCTCCAATCTGCCACTGAACCCCTTGTGGTAGTTTGAAGCTGTATGTACCCCAGAAAAACATGTTCTTAAATTTAACCCAACCCTGTGGGTGTGAACCCATTGTAAGCAGGAGCTTTTGATGAGATAACTTCAGGTAAGGTGTGGCCCACCTCAACACCTCAATCAGGATAGGTTTGTATACTATTGCTGGAGATCTCTATAAAAGAATGAAATCCAGTCTGTGAGAGAGTGAGCCATAGGGAGCAAGTATCCAGAAGCTGAAATTCAAGTGAACCCAGAAGAGAACAAAGGCCAGAGGAGACCACCATGTACACTGTCATGTCACAGAGGAGCTAAGGATCAAGAATCACTAGGAGCGAGCCCCAGAATGCAACAGGCTTTGGGGAGAAAGCACTGCAATGATAACACCCTGGTTTGTACTTTGTTTTAGCATCAAAATCATGAGCAAATAAATTCCCATTGTCTAATCTGAACCATTTCATGCTATTTGCTTGAGCACCTGAGGAAGCTAAAACATTTCTCTAGGGAACTTTTTTCTGTATTTTATTGAGATATATTCATCTATCATATATTCTATCCAAATTAAACAATCAAGATCTCACAGTATCATCACTTAGCTGTGCAGTCATCATCACACTCACTTTTAGACCATTTTCATTACTCCAAAAAGAAAATTACCAGATAGACACAACAAAAGAAAACCCCAAACACCCCATATCCCTTATCTGCCCCTATTATTGACCCCTGATATTGGTGTGTACACCGGTGACTGTTAGTGAAAGAATTTTAAAAGTATTACTGTTAACTTTAGTATGTAGATTGCAATAGGTGTTTCTCCCCCAATATCACTCTATTTTAACTCTTTGCACCAGTGTTGTACATTTGTACTAGTTCTTGCAAGTACTTATTTAAATTTGCAGTATTAATCAGTGACATACATGACTCTAAATAACACCTTTCAACCAAAATCACTTTCTATACAGCAATATTCCTTATTTTCCCACTGAGCTAATCTCATGCCATATGTATTTCCAAACATTTTATTTCAACTTCGTTACATATTCTGAACAATTCAGATTACCACTCCCCTTTCTATAATTTCAATCTATTTCTAGAAATCCTATATTCTACATTTTAAGATTCTGAATTTACATATTGTAGTTAGTTGATATTACAGAAACATATGATATTTGTCTTTTTGTGTCTAAGTTCTTTCACTGAACATTAAGTCTTCAAGATTCATCCATGTTGTTGCATGCTTAAGAATCTTATTTCTTGCTCTTTCTCTGCCGGCGCTCCCGCTGCCATCTAGCCCTCCTCTTCCTCTTTCTCCGCCGGCGCTCCCGCCGCCATCTAGCCCTCCTCTTCCTCTTTCTCTGCCCTTCTCTTTCCCCTTCTGCTCCGGCGGCACTCCATCCGCCATCTTATCCTTCCCTTTCTCCTCCTACTCCAGCGGCTCTCCAACCACCACCGTGCCCTCTTCCGCCTTCATCGGTTCCTTCGCCACCGACCTCGACAGCCTTGTCACCCTCACCTTTCCTCCTCCAGAACAGCTACTAGGGGAGTAGAAACGATACAGAACAGCTCCCGGAGCCACGACAGAGATAAAAAAGACAGCGTACCCCATCCTGGAACGGCTGACTGTTTGGGAGAACCCACTCCGGTAAGATCACCGAGGGGTGCAAGATTCCTCGGGCGGGGCGGCAGGCGGCCGGAGTCCCTCCCCTCCTCCTTCCCAGGCCAGCTGGCAGAATTGGGCAGGCGGTCCCCTCAAGCTGAGGCGGCTGGCGCCCCAACCACGCGCGGCCCCACGGACCAACTGAGAGAATTGGATCGGAAATCCCCAGGCCGCGGAGAACGGTGACTGGGGGGGGTCCCTTCCAAACACGTGACTCCCCGGTCCGGCTGGGAACAGTGCACTCTCCCGGGCCACGGCGGCTGGCGCCCTGTCGCCACGCTTGGAGCCCCGGGCGGACTAGGAAATTCGGACAGGCGCACTCACGGGCCACGGCGGCCGGAGACTCTCCCCGCGTTCAGACCCCCGGGTTGGCTGACACTCTTCCAAGCCGTTTCAGCTGGCGAAACTCCCACACGGCGAGAGTTTCCCAAAGTTAAAGGACCCACAGCACCTTTTACCGGTGGGACCCGCAGAAAAATGTGTCCCACGAGCGCCACCTACTGGGCAGGATAAGAAAAACAGAACTCAGAGATTTCACAGAAAAATCTTTCAACCTGTTGGGTCCAACACCCAGGGAAATCTGACTAAATGCCCAGATGCCAGCAGAAGATAACGGATCACGCTCAGAAAATTGAAAATATGGCCCAGTCAAAGGAACAAACCAATAGTTCAAATGAGATACAGGAGCTGAGACAACTAATGCTGAATATATGAACAGAAATGGAAAACCTCTTCAAAAAAGGAATCGATAAATTGAGGGAGGACATGATGAAGATATGGGCTGAACAAAAAGAAGAAATAGAAAAACTGAAAAAACAAATCACAGAACTTATGGAAGTGAAGGATAAAGTAGAAAAGATGGAAAAAACAATGGATACCTACAATGATAGATTTAAAGAGACAGAAGATAGAATTAGTGATTTGGAGGATGGAACATCTGAATTCCAAAAAGAAACAGAAAATATCGGGAAAAGAATGGAAAAATTTGAACACGGAATCAGGGAACTCAAGGACAATATGAACCGCACAAATATACGTGTTGTGGGTGTCCCAGAAGGAGAAGAGAAGGGAAAAGGAGGAGAAAAACTAATGGAAGAAATTATCACTGAAAATTTCCCAACCCTTATGAAAGACCTAAAATTACAGATCCAAGAAGTGCAGCGCACCCCAAAGAGATTAGACCCAAATAGGCGTTCTCCAAGACACTTACTAGTTAGAATGTCAGAGGTCAAAGAGAAAGAGAGGATCTTGAAAGCAGCAAGAGAAAAGCAATGCATCACATACAAGGGAAACCCAATAAGACTATGTGTAGATTTCTCAGCAGAAACCATGGAGGCTAGAAGACAGTGGGATGATATATTTAAATTGCTAAAGGAGAAAAACTGCCAACCAAGACTCCTATATCCAGCAAAACTGTCCTTCAAAAATGAGGGAGAAATTAAAACATTCTCAGACAAAAAGTCACTGAGAAAATTTGTGACCAAGAGACCAGCTCTGCAAGAAATACTAAAGGGAGCACTAGAGTCAGATACGAAAAGACAGAAGAGAGAGGTATGGAGAAGAGTGTAGAAAGAAGGAAAGTCAGATATGATATATATAATACAAAAGGCAAAATGGTAGAGGAAAATATTATCCAAACAATAATAACACTAAATGTTAATGGACTGAATTCCCCAATCAAAAGACATAGACTGGCAGAATGGATTAAAAAACAGGATCCTTCTATATGCTGTCTACAGGAAACACATCTTACACCCAAAGATAAACATAGGTTGAAAGTGAAAGGTTGGGAAAAGATATTTCATGCAAATAACAACCAGAAAAGAGCAGGAGTGTCTATACTAATATCCAACAAATTAGACTTCAAATGTAAAACAGTTAAAGGAGACAAAGAAGGACACTATCTACTAATAAAAGGAACAATTAAACAAGAAGACATAACAATCATAAATATTTACGCACCGAACCAGAATGCCCCAAAATACGTGAGGAATACACTGCAAACACTGAAAAGGGAAATAGACTCATATACCATAATAGTTGGAGACTTCAATTCACCACTCTCATCAATGGACAGAACATCTAGACAGAGGATCAATAAAGAAATAGAGAATCTGAATATTACTATAAATGAGCTAGACTTAACAGACATTTATAGGACATTACATCCCACAACAGCAGGATACACCTTTTTCTCAAGTGCTCATGGATCATTCTCAAAGATAGACCATATGCTGGGTCACAAAGCAAATCTTAACAAATTTAAAAAGATTGAAATCATACACAACACTTTCTTGGATCATAAAGGAATGAAGTTGGAAATCAATAATAGGTGGAGTGCCAGAAAACTCACAAATACGTGGAGGCTCAACAACACACTCTTAAAGAACAAGTGGGTCAAGGAAGAAATTGCAAGAGAAATTAGTAAATACGTCGAGGCGAATGAAAATGAAAACACAACATATCAAAACTTATGGGATGCAGCAAAGGCAGTGCTAAGAGGGAAATTTATTGCCCTAAATGCCTATATCAGAAAAGAAGAAAAGGCAAAAATTCAGGAATTAACTATCCATTTGGAAGAACTGGAGAAAGAACAGCAAACTAATCCCAAAGCAAGCAAAAGGAAAGAAATAACAAAGATTAGAGCAGAAATAAATGAAATTGAACATGAAAACAATAGAGAAAATCAGTAAGACCAGAAGTTGGTTCTATGAGAAAATCAATAAGATTGATGGGCCCTTAGCAAGATTGACAAAAAGAAGAAGAGAGAGGATGCAAATAAATAAGATCAGAAATGGAAGAGGAGACATAACTACTGACCTCACAGAAATAAAGGAGGTAATAACAGGATACTATGAACAACTTTACGCTAATAAATACAACAATTTAGATGACATGGACGGGTTCTTGGAAAGACATGAACAACCAACTTTGACTCAAGAAGAAATAGATGACCTCAACAAACCAATCACAAGTAAAGAAATTGAATTAGTCATTCAAAAGCTTCCTAAAAAGAAAAGTCCAGGACCAGACGGCTTCACATGTGAATTCTATCAAACATTCCAGAAAGAATTAGTACCAACTCTCCTCAAACTCTTCAAAATAATCGAAGTGGAGGGAAAACTACCTAATTCATTTTACGAAGCCAACATCACCCTCATACCAAAACCAGGCAAAGATATTACAAAAAAAGAAAACTACAGACCAATCTCTCTAATGAATATAGATGCAAAAATCCTCAATAGAATTCTAGCAAATCGTATCCAACAACACATTAAAAGAATTATACATCATGACCAAGTAGGCTTCATCGCAGGTATGCAAGGATGGTTCAACATAAGAAAATCAATTAATGTAATACACCATATCAACAAATCAAAGCAGAAAAATCACATGATCATCTCAATTGATGCAGAGAAGGCATTTGACAAGATTCAACATCCTTTCCTGCTGAAAACACTTCAAAAGATAGGAATACAAGGGAACTTCCGTAAAATGATAGAGGGAATATATGAAAAACCCACAGCTAATATCATCCTCAATGGGGAAAAATTGAAAACTTTCCCTCTAAGATCAGGAACAAGACAAGGATGTCCACTATCACCACTATTATTCAACATTGTGTTGGAGGTTCTAGCCAGAGCAATTAGACAAGAAAAAGAAATACAAGGCATCAAAACTGGAAAGGAAGAAGTAAAACTATCACTGTTTGCAGACGATATGATACTATACGTCAAAAACCCGGAAAAATCCACAACAAAACTACTAGAGCTAATAAATGAGTACAGCAAAGTAGTAGGTTACAAGATCAACATTCAAAAATCTGTAGCATTTCTATACACTAGTAATGAACAAGCGGAGGGGGAAATCAAGAATCCCATTTACAATTGCAACTAAAAGAATAAAATACCTAGGAATAAATTTAACTAAAGAGACAAAAAACCTATATAAAGAAAACTACAAAAAACTGTTAAAAGAAATCACAGAAGACCTAAATAGATGGAAGGGCATACCGTGTTCATGGATTGGAAGACTAAATATAGTTAAGATGTCAATCCTACTTAAATTGATTTACAGATTCAATGCAATACCAATCAAAATCCCAACAACTTATTTTTCAGAAATAGAAAAACCAATAAGCAAATTTATCTGGAAGGGCAGGGTGCCCCGAATTGCTAAAAACATCTTGAGGAAAAAAAACGAAGCTGGAGGTCTCGCGCTGCCTGACTTTAAGGCATATTATGAAGCCACAGTGGTTAAAACAGCATGGTATTGGCATAAAGATAGATATATCGATCAATGGAATCAAATAGAGTGCTCAGATATAGACCCTCTCATCTATGGACATTTGATCTTTGATAAGGCAGTCAAGCCAACTCACCTGGGACAGAACAGTCTCTTCAATAAATGGTGCCTAGAGAACTGGATATCCATATGCAAAAGAATGAAAGAAGACCCATATCTCACACCCTATACAAAAGTTAACTCAAAATGGATCAAAGATCTAAACATTAGGCCTAAGACCATAAAACAGTTAGAGGAAAATGTAGGGAGATATCTTATGAAACTTACAATTGGAGGCGGTTTTGTGGACCTTAAACCTAAAGCAAGAGCACTGAAGAAAGAAATAAATAAATGGGAGCTCCTCAAAATTAAACACTTTTGTGCATCAAAGAACTTCATCAAGAAAGTAGAAAGACAGCCTACACAATGGGAGACAATATTTGGAAATGACATATCAGATAAAGGTCTATTATCCAGAATTTATAAAGAGATTGTTCAACTCAACAACAAAAAGACAGCCAACCCAATTACAAAATGGGAAAAACACTTGAACAGACACCTACCAGAAGAGGAAATACAAATGGCCAAGAGGCACATGAAGAGATGCTCAATGTCCCTGGCCATTAGAGAAATGCAAATCAAAACCACAATGAGATATCATCTCACACCCACCAGAATGGCCATTATCTACAAAACAGAAAATGACAAGTGCTGGAGAGGATGCGGAGAAAGAGGCACACTTATCCACTGTTGGTGGGAATGTCAAATGGTGCAACCACTGTGGAAGGCAGTTTGGCGGTTCCTCAAAAAGCTGAATATAGAATTGCCATACGACCCAGCAATACCATTGCTGGGTATCTACTCAAAGGACTTAAGGGTAAAGACACAAATGGACATTTGCACACCAATGTTTATAGCAGCGTTATTTACAATTGCAAAGAGATGGAAACAGCCAAAATGTCCATCAACAGAAGAGTGGCTAAACAAACTGTGGTATATACATCCGATGGAATATTATGCAGCTTTAAGACAGGATAAACTTATGAAGCATGTAATAACATGGATGGACCTAGAGAACATTATGCTGAGTGAGTCTAGCCAAAAACTAAAGGACAAATACTGTATGGTCCCACTGATGTGAACCGACATTCGAGAATAAACTTGGAATATGTCATTGGTAACAGAGACCAGCAGGAGTTAGAAACAGGGTAAGATAATGGGTAATCGGAGCTGAAGGGATACAGACTGTGCAACAGGACTAGATACAAAAACTCAAAAATGGACAGCACAATAATACCTAATTGTAAAGTAATCATGTTAAAACACTGAATGAAGCTGCATCTGAGGTATAGGTTTTTTTTGTTTTTTTTATTAATATTATTATTACTTTTATTTTTTTTCTCTATATTAACATTCTATATCTTTTTCTGTTGTGTTGCTAGTTCTTCTAAACCGATGGAAATGTAGCAAGAAACGATGATCATGCATCTATGTGATGATGTTAAGAATTACTGATTGCATATGTAGAATGGTATGATTTCTAAATGTTGGGTTAATTTCTTTTTTTCCGTTCAGTTAAAAAAAAAACGTTATTATTGTGAGGCTCTGGGTGAAAGTGTTGTGTTTTTGACATCTAGTGGAGTTTTGTGTACTTAAAATGTAAAATCTTGTGGCTGATTATTCCTAAATATATTAGATACAGTTTTGGAATAAAAAGATGAGTGCAAGTCTTCAAATTTGCAACTAAACTCCACATGAAAGACATGAAAGTTTCTATATGTGCCCTGAAGGAAAAATAATTTTGCACAGTTGAAGACTTGAGATTTCTGAAAACTGGGCACAGAGTCTCATTGTGAAAATGCTGAAGTATAACATAAACTAAATTCCCAGACAAAAAAAAAAAAAAAAAGAACCTCATTTCTTCTTATTGCACATAATATTCCACCCTATGCATATACCCATATTTTGTTCTTTGTTCATCTATTCATCTGTCCATGGGTTTTTGGATAGTTTCCATCTTTTGGCAGTTGTGAATAAGGCTGCTATGAACACTGATATGCAAATGTCTATTGGTGACCCTGCTTTTAGATCTTCTGGATATATACCAAGTAGTGGCACTGCTGGATCATATGGCACCTCAATATTTATTCTGAGGAACCACCAAACCATCTTACATAGTGGCTGTCCTATTTTACACTCCCACTAGCAGTGAATAATTGTTTCACATCCTAACATTTGTAATTTCCTTTTTGTTTAATAGCAGCCACTGTTTTGGTGTGAGATGATATCTCATGGTGGTTTTGATTCACATTTCCCTAATTGCTAATGAAGATGAACATCTTTTCATGTGCGTTTCAGCCATTTGTATTTCATCTTTGAAGAAATATTTATTCATATCTTCTGCCCATTTTATAGTTGGGTTGTCTTTCTATTGTTGAGTTGTAGAATTTCTTTATATATACTGGATATCAAACCGTTATCAGATATATGGTTACAAATTTTCTCTCCCATTGAGTTGGCTGACTTTTTCACCCTTCTGACAAAGTTCCTTGAAGCAAAGAAGTGTTCAATCTTGAGGATTTCCCCTTTATTTTTTTCTTTCATTGCCTGTGTTTTGGCTATAAGGTCTAAGAAGCTACTTCCTATCACTAAGTCTTAAAAATGTTTCCTTACATTTTCTTCAAGGAATTTTATGGTACTGGATCTTATATTTAGGTCTTTGATTCACCTTGAGTTAATTTTTATTTGGGTTTGAGGTAGGAGTCCTCCTTCATCCCTTGGATACACATATCCAGTTCTAAGGAATTTCAAATTTGTTACTGTTATCTTCAGCCTTGTTTGGTTCCTTTTTATAATTTCCATCTTTCTATTGTTATTCTACTTGTGTTCATCTATTGTTTTCCTCATTTCCTTTCACTTGTCTAAGTTTTCCTTTAGCTCTCTGAACATTTTTAGAATCATATTTTAAAATTCTTTTTCTGGAATGTCCCTGATCTGATCCCGCTCACTGATGGTTTCTAAAGCTTTAATTTTCTCCTTTGCCTCCACTGCTTCCTATTTCTTTGTAGGACTTGTAATCTTTTGATGAAACCCTGTTACTTTAGTTATTATTGCTTAAATTTAGATTCCTAGACATCTGTTCCTCTAGCTGCTATCCAGGAAGTGCTATGATAGAGCTATCCTTGAAAGCAAGAAGTGAACAAAAAGAAAAAAAAAAAGGGAAAAAGCACATTTCCTAGTCTTTGAGGACTGAGTGCTCTCCTTCAGTGCTTATCCATACAATGAGTCTAGAGAATAGCTCCAGGCAAATGTGTAGGGCCCTCCTAGATCCTTTTGTGCATGCATCTTGTCTTGGTTATGCTTGTGAAGCTCTAGGAATTCCCCCATTTACAGGGATAGGAATGTTTCTTCTTCCTTAGGAAAGTCTCCTCAAGATCCCAGACACTGCACTGTGTACCCTATAGACAGCAATTCCTTGTCCAAGGCAGCCCAACTTGACTGCTCTCCCAAATCATTCTGTAAGAGAGTTCAGTGAGCTGCCTTGTAAACATAAGGTGAGATCTGGGACAGCAAGCCCCCCAAGCCAATACCAGACAGACTAGGCCAGACATACATGCTGCCAATATGTGTGTAAGGGTTACTGTGCTCCCGGGGATCTGCACTGAGAGTCTGGACTGGCTCTGTGTTCAGCTCATGGGGGATGGGGGAAGGGCCAGCCATGGCACTATGAGATCCTAGCATTTTCACGTGGCCTTTTCCTTGATTTGGCACTGCCATCCTTTAACTGTTTTCTGGAGCTGATAGTTTGTACTCATTGATAAAGCCCTTGTAAGGGAATGGAGCCCTGGAGCTTCTCATTCTGCCATCTTGACCAGAGCAGACCACCAGTTTCTTTTGCATCTGAGCACAAATGCCATTTAATTATTAACATTTTAATTCCAACCATCATGCTTCTGTTTCCATAAGTTCTTTTTGTTGTTTTGAAAGTTACTTGGTCATTTTGATAGACTTCTTTTCCTATCTCATTTTTAATCCCATCTTTTATTTTCTTAAATATTTCACAAATTGTTATTCTAGTATCTGGAATACAAATATAAAATCTATTTTTTGTTATGTTTTGTTTTTTCCTGATCATTTAACTGTATAATCTCTTGTTAACTTTGTGCGTTTTGTGATTTGGATTGAGTCCTCTTGGTTGATTAGATTTAATTTGGAGAATTTTGAGGACCTAAATCATAATTGCCTTCCTGTAAAAAGATTTGAATTTGCTTCTGCAAATAACCAAGATCATTTTTCACCTGGATGAATTTAATTTCCTTTTGTCCTGGGCTTGTTGAAAGAGTCTTGTTCAGCATACACCCCTTGCACTGGGCCCTGGGCTTAATGTTTCACATCCCAGGCCTACCCTGGCTTTCCTCTTTGTTGGGTTTAACATGCAGTTTCAAGCTCTGTTCTTCTTTTCTCTTTAACCTATTTTGCCCTAGGAAATTCCCTTAAGTTCCTACAAAGCAGCCATGTTTTAAAATAGATTGTTGTTTTGTGTTGGGAAGGACCTTTGCATCTCTGATAAACTTTACTAAAGTTTATTACTTTGCTTATAAGCAAAGTTCTCGAAAGTGAGGATTTTGCAAGGTTGACCAAGAGAGCATGATATTTATTTAAAAAATACTCTTGTATAATGTGTGGCAGTACTTATGCACTATTTTTTCTGGGTACCTTATATTTGTGTGTTTTAAGATCCAAAGGTATAGAATTGAACATTGGGCAGCCATACAAAATCAGCCTGAGTAGGTACTCAAAAACGGTTTGGCTGAATTGACAATTGAGAACATTTTCAGAAATATAATAATATGATATTTGCCACTTTTAAATATTAAGAAATGCAAAAATCTCTGAGCTTCTTAATTCATATTAGTAAGATAATATAATGATTAGCAGTTGGAAATCTGAAGTTGTATTGTCTTGTCTCCATTTGTCACTAAATTAGATGTGTGCCTTGTATCTCAGTTTCTTCTTCTATAAAAGGGGAAAATAGTACCCCTTATAGGGATGCACAAAATTTAAACAAATTAATATATGTAAGTGGTTCAGAGCAGTACCTGATACTAGTAAGCCTCATATAAATACTAGCAATTAATATTGTTTTCATTATTATTACAAATCATTAATGGAGTACCTGAAGCAAAACAATTATCTAGCAACAATTCAAGAAAAAATTATTTCTTATGCTTTTATCATATGAAGTAGATGTCAATTTTCATAGTTCTTATGAGAATATAAATGCTTTCTTTACAGCAGAATTAGAATATGATGATTTCTTGAGTCGATGAAAGTACAGTTAGTGGATGTACCCAATATAGGTTGGTTTATTTTATGGGGAAGGTATAGCAGTGAATTAAATATGGAAGGCAGGATGTAGCTCCTGACCTCAATCCCAGCTATTATGCCTCCTACTTAATTTACATATAAACTAGCACATTGTTTACAATACTTCTAGATATAATACGCATTGATGAGATTTTATTCTGGAGAAGATAAATTCATTTTCTGGGTCTCCCCTACTGCCAAAGTACTGTCTGTACTTGAAATTCACATAGATCTATAAGACATTCATGATAAATTAACTTAAAATACAATTAAAAGTTGTTCTAACTTTTTTCCCTGAAAGTCAACTTTCAAAAATCATTATGTACATTTAGCCCTCCTTTTCAAAAAGCGCAGGAAATAGTTTGTTGTTTCAAAGATGCCTTTACTGGATAGATACATCAGTCTTATTTTATAAGATAAAGCTGCAATAAAACATTTTCCAACATAAAAAAATGTTAAAAAGTTTACATATGTCAGAGTTGTAGTTCTCTTAACATTACACATATGCAAGCTATAAAACCCAGAAATCTACTTAGCACAGGTTTTTAGTAAAAAACTGTTTTTTACTAAAAAACTGTTTTTACTAAAAAACTGTTTTTTAATAAAAAAATGTTTTTAGTAAAAAACTTAAAAATCTTTTCTATTTGCATAAGTTCTCAATTAACAACTAAAATTTCTAAAATGAAGTTAGATAATGTGGTAGTTAGATTCAGTTGTCAACTTGGTCAGCTGAAAGGCACCTAGTTCTGTTGCTGCGGACATGAGCCAATGGTACATGAATCTCATCTGTTACTGATTACATCTGCAGTCGGCAAAGAGGCATGCCTGCTGCAATGAATGATGTTTGACTTAATTGGTGGGTGCTTAAATGAGAGAGCACAACGTAGCACAGCAAAAGCAGCTCAGCATACCTCATCTCAGCACTTGCAGCTCAGCCCAGGCCTTTGGAGATGCAAAAAGAAATCATCCCAGGGAAAGTTGCTGGAACCCAAAGGCCTGGCGAGAAGGCCAGCAGAGAAACATCCTGTGCCTTTCCACGTAAGAAAGAACCTCAGTTGAAAGTTAGCTGCTTTTCCTCTGAAGAACTAACAAAATAAATCCCCTTTTATTAAAAGCCAATCCATCTCTGGTATGTTGCATTTTGGCAGCTAACAAACTAGAACAGATAAACTGATCTTAAATCAGCATGCTTTCAGGAGGTGGATGCAGGCACTATGAAAACAGGCTAATGCTCACAGAGTGAACAGCCATGCAAGGGTCTGGTATTCTCACTAATGTCTGGCTTGGATTTGCTTAACCTTGAGAAGAGGTAATACTGAAGAACACTCGATGATGAAATTCTAACTTCAGAAGGAATAAAAATGAAATGAAATTCATCTAAAAACGAAGAAATGAATTCCTATAATCCTGGCATATGAAAGAAAATGATTTTTTTTAACTAACGTAAGTCACAGAAGTCTTTAAAAATATCAAAAGTATGTGATCTACTTATCGGTTTCCCATCAAAATTATTTTCCTTTGTTCCCAGACTGATTTGATCAATGAATAAAAAAGTATTTGCAAAGTCCCCTTCAGGGAATAGTGAGAACAAGGGAAAAGTCAACCTCCCCAAGTTGAATTCTTGATATTCTCACAAGCAATGTGGACAACCAAAGCTATAGGCTGAGCCCCCAGTCTTGGGGGTTGTTCATATGAAACTTAACCCAACAAAGGATAGGTCAAGCCTACTTAAAATTAGGCCTAAGAGTCACCCCCAAGAGAACCTCTTTTGTTACTCAGATGTGGCCTCTCTCTCTCCAGCCAACAAAACAAGCAAACTCACCACCCTCCCCCTGTCTATGTGGGACATGACTCCCAGGAATGTGGACCTTCCTGGCAACGTGGGACAGAAATCCTAGAATGAGCTGAGACTCAGCACCAAGGGACTGAGAAAACCTTCTCGACCAAAAAGGGAAAGAGTGAAATGTGACAAAGTGTCAATGGCTGAGAGATTCCAAACAGAGTCGAGAGGTTATCCTGGAGGTTATTCTTACGCATTAAGTAGATATCACTTTGTTATCCAAGATGCAATGGAGAGGCTGGAGGGAACTGCCTGAAAATGTAGAGCTGTGTTCCATTAGCCATGTTTCTTGATGATTGTATAATGATATAGCTTTCACAATGTGACTATGTGATTGTGAAAATCTTGTGTCTGATGCTCCTTTTATCTACCTTGTCGACAGATGAGTAGAACATAGGGAATAAAAATAAATAACAGGGGAACAAATGTTAAAATAAATTTAGTTTGAAATGCTACTGATCAATGAAAGGGAGGGGTAAGGGGTATAGTATGCATAATTTTTTTTCTGTTTCGTTTTATTTCTTTTTCTGTTTTTTTTTATTTCTTTTCCTGAATTGATGCAAATGTTCTAAGAAATGATCATGATGATGAATATGAAACTATGTGATGATATTGTGAATTACTGATTATATATGTAGAACAGAATGATATGTTAAGAATGTTTGTGTTTCTTTCTTGCCATATTTTCTTAAAAAATTTATAAACAAATATTTTCCTTTGTAACTGAATATAAAAACTTCCTCCAATGCAAAAATTAAATAATAATGATAATATATTATAACTACTTCATGGAAAATAATTCATTCTTAAAAACAAATGTTTTTAACAAGTACAAGGTGATAATTTTAGAAGGAAATTTAGGATATTAAGTTAATCAAAATAGTATTACCGGGGCGGGCCACAGTGACTCAGCAGGCAGAGTTCTGGCCTGCCATGCCAGAGACCTGGGTTTAACTCCCAGTGCCTACCCAAGCAAAAAAATATATATATTATTACCAAACCCAATAAAAAATTCTATCCATGAGAATATGAGAGCTTGGCATGCTAAATAGTGGCAAAACCATCATCTTAACATTCAATACAAGTTGCTAATGATTGAACTTTTTATGACTGTGAAACTTATGAAAAGTGGAAACTATTCTTTGAGAAGCAAACTAGAATGTATGCTGAGTATACATTCCTGAGTATGCGTGAGGGCTTCAAATTGTTCTTAACTGTAAAGTCAGTCTCAGATGAAACAATGAATTCCTTATTAGCCCTTCAGGGATTCAACATTATGATCCTTTACAACGATGCAATGAGTTTATTTGCAATTCTTTAAATACTTTGTAAAAATCTCAAATAAGTGAGATACCTCAATATTGAGCAACTTCTCTAATATATAAATAAGATATGAAAACACCTAAGAGATATTTTCTCCAAAGAATAATTTGAGTTTCCACAAAATATGCTCTCTTTCCTTGTGTTCTGAAGTAATATACTATAAATGTAAAATTCTTTTCACCTCACAATTGCATGGCTCTGAAGCTAAATGAAGATATAATTCTGAAGAAAATAATAACAAAAAAAAAGAAAGAAAAAGGATATAACTCTGGACAAACTGGCAGCCAAGAGGTACAAGTGTGGTGACAGAGCACTGCTTCTCCAGGTTACTACTAATCACCAACGAAAAGATCCAACACTATCCAACATGAACCTGGCTATATTTAAGCATAATATAAAAAAAAATCTTAACGAAAAGTATCTACCCTTAATATCATTCTCTCTCTCTATCTTCTACGTATTTGCATGTATGCGATAAGAATGTAGAAGAATGTCATATCTGATGTACAAAGAAAATGCCATTGTGCTCATTTTTTGTGGGTTGTGTCTCAGTAAAATGTTACCTTTTCAATTACATGGGTTGATACCTTTTTACGTATTATTTAGTTGATTCTTTTCTGTCTACTATCAATCTACTGTTACTGTTCCAACTGTTGTATCAGAATAATACAGGCTTTACCTTTTGCTATATTATTTCAGTGAGCAGGAAAAGTACGTAAAATGTAAAAGAGAAAGACAAATTACTAGTCATTTAATGATACAGATTATGTCAGTCAAATGCTATTTATTTTCACATTGAGCAATGCACAGTAAGAAAAAAATCTTAATAGTAAAAAAGAAAAATTAAGCCAACTAGTCTAAGTATGATTTATTTGGATGATTAAAGGGTAAAGATGAGGAGGGTGTGCTCATTCCCTAGAAAAGCCATGTTTTAATCTAAATCCCATTTCGTAAAGGCAGAATAACCCCTATTCAATACTGTATGCCTGAAACTGTAATTAGATCATCTCCCTGGAGATGGATTTAATCAAGAGTGGTTGTTAAGCTGGATTAGGTGATGACATGCCTCCACCCATTGGGGTGGGTCTTGATTAGTTTACTGGAATCCTATAAAAGAGAATGACAAGAGGGAAAGCCAGGAGATTTGGAGAGAACAGAGAATGCTGCTGCACAATGAAGCATAGAGTCCATCAGCCAGCAACCTCTGGAAATGAAGAAGGAAAACACCTCCAGGGAGCTTCATGAAACTGGAAGCCAGGAAAGAAAGCTAGCAGATGATGCCATGTACGTCATGAGCCCTTATAGCTGAAAGAGAAGCCCTGACTATGTTTGCCATGTGCCTTCTCACTTGAGAGAGAAACCCTGAACTTCATCAGTTTCTTGAACCAAGGTGTCTTTCCCTGGATGCCTTAGATTGGACATTTCTATAGACTTGTTTTAATTGAGACATTTTCTCAGCCTTAGAACTGTAAACTGGCAATTTATTAAATTCCCCTTTTTAAAAGCCATTCTGTTTCTGGTATATTGCATTCTGGCAGCTAGCAAACTAAAACAGAGAATTTAGCAGAATAAAATAAGTTTTCAAGGTAGCAAACCCAAAATATTCACAACTGGAATTAAAATAAGTCCTTAAACCAACAGATAATAAAGGATCAGGATTTAAAAAGAACTAGTAGTTAGAGTATTTATTTTGTTCTCAGTTTGGAGCTTTATTTCTCCATGTATAATCTTGAAGCTTTATTTCTCCATGTATAATCTTAAAATAATAATGGTGCTAATGAAGACATAAACAATACATAAAAGGACTCAAAATATAATTTTCAAGTCATAAGTTCACCAAAATAAGCAAGGAGAAAATATGATTCCCATTATAATTATAAAACTTGGTTTTACGCTCAATCATAGGTATTATTCATGATTTCCTTTCCTCTGACAAAATATAAAGAATCACTCCACAACAACATAGGGAATGCTTAGGGTTTTGGAGTTCTTAGCAGTCAGTTGTTTAGTCCATAATAATAGCACTAATGGCATCTACAAAGTTGGCAAGCATCAAATTTGCAGAATTTAAGTGATTTGGCAAAATAGGTTTTGTTCTGGCTTCTCTCCATATCAAAAAAAAAATTGTGCACTACAAATATCTTTACACTGGATGGTTTCATTTTTGTTTGGCAATTCACTATGATAGTCACAGTATTCAGTAGAAAAATAAATTGTATTTGACCAACAGATGTAGTAGGGTTAAATGAGTTATAATTGATTTTATATTTGTTCACCATAGGTATTTTAATTATATAAACCAAAAATCAACTTAACATCAGCAAATAGCAAGAATGATGAATCTTTAATGGATGAAACATAATTTTAGCAAAATTGTAGAAATAATCAAGACAGGTATCGATGGAAAAGATGTGTACTTGGTTAAAAGCATTCCATATGGAAACATAACATAAAAAAGGGACAATGTACTTAAGAGGTCTACTCTGTTAGAATGAAATGGGAAAAGTAGAATTCACTATGCTTCTATTATTTATAGATAGCTAATGTTTTGAGAATATATGTATATTTTGTCATTTGGTCTTCAAAATAGAATGTCTTTCTGTTGACTTTGGACATTATACATGATGCCCAATGGATGGAGGTGGCTGAAGGATACATTTGGTGAGGCAAATAAACCAGAAACAAAAAAGCAAGTATTGTATGGTTTCATTTAGAAAACACTTATAAGAAAATTGGGGCTTAGACTGTGAGCTTTTATAGCAGTCACATTTAGTCCAGAGCAGTAATTGCTATTTCTGGATTTTGAAAGGCTGTGCTATATATGCATAAACTGGTCTTTAGAGATAAGAGTGAAGCCAATCAGGTCAGGATTAAGGTAATTCAGAATACAGGGGTTAGGAAGACATTGCCTGTATTTTAGAACTTCACCTACTCTTTAAGACTAAAGGAAGAAAGGTTTATTTTGTCCAGAACCTAAATTTTCTGTGGCACATAATTTAACTCAACCTGATATATCATTTTAACAACTCAAACACAGGGAGCCCAAAATAAGATTGAGAGCCTTTAATCCTGTGCAACTTGATGCAATGCCTGCATACATCCCAGAGTATATTAAGCAGAAAATCAGGAAGTATTGGCAAAGTTCCTTGAGGTGAGGGGGAAAAAAATATGGAACTATTAAACTTTACCACCAGGGAACCCCCCAATACTGTGTCAAACATTAGGGATACCCAAATCAATAGGCCAAGCTCTTGATCTTGAGGCTTGTTCTTGTATAGCTTATTTAGGTAGCAGAGAAACTTAGCCTACCCAGAGGGTATACCAGAGGACTCTTTCATTTCTCAGATGGCCTCTTTCTCTCTCTAAGCCCAACTCTGCAAGTGAAATCATTGCCTTCCCCACTATGTAGGACATGACATCCAGGGGTGAAAATGTCCCTGGCGACATGGATATGACTCTTAAGGATGAGCCTGGCCCTGGCACTATGGGATCGACAATGCCACTCTGACCAAAAGGGGGAAAAGAAGCATAATAGAGAAGTTATCAGTTACTGGGGAGTTCAAATAGAGCTGAGAGACTACTCTGGAGGCTACTCTTACACAAGCTTCAGTTAGACATTGTTACCTATCATAGTTTGCCAAACCCAAAGCCAAACCACTCTTGCCAACCCTAAAGAACACCTAGGTCATTATATGAGATTCTACAAAGGTTCCATGCACTAGGGTTAGGGTTACTTTCCAGAAAGCTACAACCTCCAGATGGGTGCCTAGACCAGGCAAGTCCTGAAATGCAGAGGGGCCAGCCTCCCCAGCACATCAACTAGTTCCATCCCCCTATCCCACTGACAGCCCCTTCTAACATGAAAAAGTTAGAATGGGCAAAGCCCAAATACCCAAATGGAGAAAGATCAAAGGAGATGGTGGAGTTATACATAGAAAGGAGGGTTTAACAAATGAGAATGATTGCTCAATCATCATATTTATATTTCCTTTAGCCTCCAGTGTCTAGTAGCGGCTAATAGGAAAAACCTAAAATTGTGGAATTATACCCATACCAAACTCTGAAATCTGCTCTACAACTAAATTGTTGTGATGTGCTTTGCAATTTATTGTTTTTTGTATATATCTTATTTTTCACAAAAAAAGAAAACAAAGAGAGTGAGGCTTATCTTATACAGAATTCATCAATCACTTAAAATTTGAAGAAATCAGAGGTAATAATATTTCTTGTTGATTCTTATCACATATAATCCAGATGGAAGTAACGTACATAGGAAAATGAAAAGTTTAGGGAGGAACTGACTAGAAAATATAACTGCAAAGTACTGCACATATATCTGTATCAATGTAAAAAGAAAAATAAAAGAATACAATGCTCAGGTGGTGCAACAGTGACTCAGTGGCAGAATTCTCGCCTGCCATGCCAAAAAAAAGAAAAAAATAGACTATCATACTCCCCAATTTTTTGTGTGCACAAGAGTAATCTTTTTAAGACAGGGATTGCTCTCTGCTGTCCTCAAAATTCTAACCCAAAAGTGGGATTTCTGGATATTCAGAATCTTAGAAACAATTAATAAAGAAGGATGTCTAATGCTTTTTCATTACTCTAAAATCTCAATAGGAAATGCTTAGGTGTTCAGGAAAAAAGCTACACAACCCAAAATTTTCACTTCTTTAAGTGCAATCACATCAATTCCATATAGCAGTTATGTGTCTAATTAACTAGGAAATGACATTTTCTTCCATTCTGCCAATTCATGTCTTTTGATTGGGGAGTTTAATTCATTAACATTTAGTGTTATTACTGTTAAGGTAATAACTTCAACCATTTTATCCTTTGGCTTTCATGTCTCTCTTGCTACTGCTTCCCTTACCCTTATTGATAGTCCTCACTTCTCAAGTCTCATCAAAGACTTTCTCTCCTCTCTTTTCCTTTCAACCTACAGAAATTTTTTTAATGTTTCTTGAAGGGCAGGCCTCTTGTTAAAGAACTCTCTCAGTTTCTGTTTATCTGTAAATATTTTAAACTCACCCTCCTCTTTGAAGGACAGTTTTGCCAGATAAAGACCTTGGCTGGCAATTTTTCTCTTTCAGTACCTAAAAATATATCATACCATTGTCTTCTCGCCTTCATGGTTTCTGATGAGAAATCGGTACTTAGACTTATAGAGTGTCCTTTTTATGTGATGAGTTGTTTTTTTCTTGCTGCTTTCAGGATTCTCTGTCTTTGGCATTTTACATTCTGATTAGTATGTTCCTTACATTCTGTTCGGAGTATGTTGTGCTTCGTGGGCATGGACATTTATGGCTTTCATACAAATTTGGTAATTTTTCAGCCATTATTTCCTCAAATATTCTTTCTTCCCCCTTTACCTTCTCTTCTCCTTCTGGGACACCCATGATGCATATGTTTGTGCACTTCATGCTGTCATTCAGTTTCCTGAGTCTCTGCTTAATGTTTTCCATTCTTTTCTCTATCTGTTCTTTTCTCAGGCCCATTTCAGATATCCTGCTTCTAGGTCACAGATCCTTTTTTCCAGCTGTTCAAATCTGACATTGTATGCCTCTAATGCAGTTTTAATCTCATCTGTTGTGCCGTTCATTCCCATAAGATCTGCTATTTTTCTTTGCATTCTTCCAAATTCTTCTTTATGATCACCACTGCCTTCTTAATATTCTTTATCTCTTGAGCCATATTCTCCTTCATCTCCTTAAACTGACTTAGGAGATTTGTTTGAACATCTTTGATTAGTGGTTCCAAATTCTGTATCTCCACTTTTTAAGTTGTTCCTTTGGCTGGGCCAGATCTTTCTGTTTCTTAGTATGGCTTGTAACTTTTTTTTTTACTGATGTCTAGGCATCTGATCTTGATGCATTTACTCTGATGATTAGGTTCTCTCTTTTGCCTTGGGTTTTCTTGCTGATTGGCTTTAGTTTAAGCTCTTCTTTGGCTATTGGTTCAACTTATTCTAGGACTTTGGGTTTTTCTAGGACTTTGGGGTGTTCTGATCAGAGTCTCCAAAGGTTCCTGGGGAGAGGAACAGGAAAGACACCCCAAAGCCTTTTCTTTTTTTTGTACCCACACCTTCAACTCCCCAAAGGTGCACTTTCCTAGCCTGCTCAGCAGATGGTGCCCTTCGGCAAACCTTTCCATCCCAGCTCTAGGAATGTATTTTTTCCCCCAATCTCCAAAGGCACTGTTGAAACAATGGCCAAGAGGATTTCTGTTTCAGGCAGGATAGAACCATGATTCAGAGCTAGGTTCAGCAGCCCACTGATCTGAAGCTATGCCTGATCCTCAGCCATGTTCCCCTCCCCCACCCTTTTCCTAGGGGAGGAAAACCACCACACCTTCTCTGTCTGTGGCAGCCAATAATGGACTGCGTCTAAGACTGCTTGCTTCCAGGGTGAGGGATCAGCACTAGCTTCTACTTGGGAGTGATTCACTAACTGATTTTGCTGCAGTTTCTCAGTCTTCCTGTCCTGCTCCTTCCTGGATGCTGCATAGTACTCCCTGGTCTCTAGAACCCCAGAATGGTAGTTTTGGAATTTCTTTCTTTTTTTTTTTTCTTTAATTTTTTATTAATTAAAAACATTACAAGAAAGAAACACAAACATTCCCAACAGATGCTCATTTCACTCTATACATACACTCAGCAATTCACAATATCATCACATAGTTGTATATTCATCATCATGATCATTTCCCAGAACATTTGCATCAATTCAGAAAAAGAAATAAAAAGACAACAGAAAAATAAAACAAAAACAGAAAAAATTTTTTTCACATACCCTACTCCTTACCGCCCCTTTCACTGATCACTAGCATTTCAAACTAAACTTGTTCCCCTGTTATTTATTTTTATTCCATATGTTCTACTCATCTGTTGACAAGGTAGATAAAAGGAGCATCAGACACAAGGTTTTCACAATCACACAGTCACATTGTGAAAGCTATATCATTATACAATCATCATCAAGAAACATGGCTACTGGAACACAGCTCTATATTTTCAGGCAGTTCTCTCCAGCCTCTCCAATGCATCTTGGATAACAAAGCGATATCTACTTAATGCATAAGAATAACCTCCAGGATAACCTCTCGACTGTATTTGGAATCTTTCAGCCATGGACACTTTGTCTCATTTCAGTCTTTCCCCTTTTGGTAGAGAAGATTTTCTCAATCCCTTGATGCTGGGTCTCAGCTCATTCTAGAGTTTTTCTCAAGCCCTTGGTGTTGAATCTCGGCTCATTCTGGGATTTCTTTCCCATGTTGCCAGGAAGATCCACACCCCTGGGAGTCATGTTCCACATAGACAGGGGGAGGGTGGTGAGTTTGCTTGTTGTGTTGGCTGGAGAGAGAGGCCACATCAGAGCAACAAAAGAGGTTCTCTTGGGGGTGACTCTTAGGCCTAATTTTAAGTAGGCTTGACCTATCCTTTGTTGGGTTAAGTTTCATATGAACAAACCCCAGGACTGGGGGCTTAGCCTATAGCTTTGGTTGTCCACACTCCTTGTGAGAATATCAAGAATTTAACTTGGGGAAGTTGAGTTTTCCCCCATTCTCACCATTCCTCGAGGGGACTTTGCAAATACTTTTCCACTCACTGATCAAATCACTCTGGCATTCATCAGGGCATCACCTGGACAAACCAACAAAATCTCATGTCCTACCCAAAGTTCCATGCACTTAAGGTATTCAACCAACTATCTACATAAGTTATATTAGGAGATGTACCAGTCAAAATATAAATTTGTACCAAATAAACATTTTTTGCTTTAGTCTCACACATTAGTTGAAATTTTTAAATATTAATTATCATCTATTTTCAGCACACTGCAGTAATGACATTCTTTTGTTCTTCCTCATGCAAAAACATTTTTTTAATTTGTATATTTAGTCACTATCATTATACACTCTAGGTATTCCTAGATTATATCATCTCAATCTTTATCATCTATCTTTCTTTGTGATTTCATTTATGCCCCCAGCCCTCCTCCCTCTATCATTCTCACATGCAACTTCATTCAGTGTTTTAACATAATTGTATTACAGGTAGGTAATATTGTGCTGTCCATTTCTGAGTTTTTATATTCAGTCCTGTTGCACAATCTATATCCATTCAGCTCCATTTACCCAATGTCTTACCCTATTTCTATCTCCTGATGGTCTCTGTTACCAACAAAATATTCCAAATTTATTCACTAATGCCAGTTCATATCAGTGAGACCATACAGTATTTGTCCTTTTGTTTCTGGCTAATTACACTCAGCATAATGTCCTTAAGGTCCATTCATGTTGTTACACACTTCATAACTTTATTCTGTCTTACAGCTGCATAATATTCCATCTTATGTATATGTCACAGTTTGTTTAGCCAACTGTCTGTTGATGGACATTTTGGCTGTTTCCATCTTTTGGTAATTGTAAATAATGCTGCTATAAACACTGGTGTGCAAATGTCCATTTATGTCCTTGCCCTCATAGTCTTTGAGTAGAGACAGCATATAGATGGGTACTGTTTTTTAATCCATTCTTCCAGACTATGTCCTTTAATTGGGGAGTTTAATCCATCAACATTCAGTGTTATTACGGCATGGGTAGTACTTTTTTCTACTATTTTATCTTCTGGATTTTATATGTCATATCTAATTTTCTTTCTTTTTACCTTTACTCATAGTCTTCCTTTCTACACTCTTCTCCACACCTCTCTCTTCTGTCTTTTTGTATCTGTCTCTAATACTCCCTTCAGTATTTCTTACAGAGCTGGTCTCTTGGTTACAAATTCTCTCAGTGATTTTTTTGTCTGAAAATGTTTTAACTTCTCCCTCATTTTTGAAGGACAATTTTGCTGGATAAAGAATTCTTGGTTGGAAGTTTTTGTCTTTTAATAATTTAAATATATCATCCCATGGTCTTCTCACCTCCATGGTTTCTGCTGAGAGATCTACACATAGCCTTATTGGGCTTCCCTTGTATGTGATGGATTGCTTTTCTCTTGCTGCTTTCAAGATTCTCTCTTTCTCTTTGACCTCTGACATTCTGATTGGTAAATGTCTTGGAATACGTCTATTTGGATCTATTCTCTTTGGGGTACGCTGCACTTCTTGGATCTGTAATTTTAAGTCTTTCATAAGAGTTGAGAAATTTTCAGTGATAATTTCCTCCATTAGTTTTTTTCCTCCTTTTCCCTTCTCTTCTCCTTCTGGGATACCCACAACACGTATATTCATGTGAATATTCATCTTGTCTTTCAATTCCCTGAGTCCCTGCTCATATTTTTCCATTTTTTTTCTTTATATTTTCTTTTTCTTGCCGGATTTCCGATGTTCCATCCTCCAGTTCACTAATCCTACGTTCTGTCTCTCGAAATCTACCATTGTAGTTTTCCATAGTTTTTTTCATCTCTTCTACCTTGCCTTTCATTCCCATAAGTTCTGTGATTTTTTTTTCAGACTTTCAATTTCTTCTTTTTGTTCATTCCTCCCTCAATTCATTGATTTGGTTTTTGATGAGGTTTTCCATGTCTGTTCGTATATTCTGAATTAATTGTTTCAGCTGCTGTAAGTCATTTGAATTGTTGGTTTTGTTCCTTTGTCTGGGCCATATCTTCAATTTTCCTAGTGTGATCTGTTATTTTTTGCTGGTGTCTAGGCATTTAATTACCTTAATTAGTTTATTCTAGAGATTTTTTTCACTTCTTTTACCTAGGGTTTTCTTGCTGGATGAATTTGTTGTCTATCTGTTCTTTGACATTCAGTTCAGCTTTATCTGGACCTCTAGCTATGTTTTGTTTAACAGAGGAGAATTTTTCAGTTCTTGTTTTCTTGTTTCTTGCCCTGCTTGTATGGTGCCTTTTCCCCCCACCCTTAGGAGGGTCTACTTAGGTATTTTAGACCCCAGTCAGATTTTTCCAGACCAAACTGGCCTCCTATCAGGAGGAAAGAGTCACCTGCGTCTGTTTTCCCTGAGGGTGAGACCCAGAAGGTTGAAAGACTTTCCTGTGAAGTCTCTGATTCTGTTTTTCTTATCCTGCCCAGGATGTGGTGCTTGTCTGCCTGCAGGTCCCACCAGCATAAGATAATGTGGTACGTTTAACTTTGGCAGACTCTCCCTGCTGGGGGTGTGGTGGAGACAGAGGAGAGGTTGTAGGCTGGTTTTAATGGCTTCAAATTACCAAGCCCTGGTGTCTGAATTCCTTGAGGGAGGGATTCCACCTGAGATGGGCTTTACCCCTCCCCTGGTGAGGCCCCCAATGAGCTCGCTTCCGCCTATGCCTGGGGCAGTTGCAGCCTGGAAGTCCTGTCACTATATCCAAAGGCAGTTAAGCCTTTGTAGAAGAGACAGCCACAAAAACCTCTCTTTCCTTCTTTTTTTTTTCTTTTTCCATCAGTCCTGCCCCCTTGGCGCCAGGGCAAAAATGAGCAACATCCGCTTTGATCAGGTTCACCTGAGCTGGGGGCCTTTTTCAGTAGTCAGAATTTGTTAATTAATTCCACAATTGGTATTTGGTTGTGCTCAGTCTCTGCTGCTGGTAAAGTCTCTTTCTTTTCCCCTCTGGGAAGTGGCCTGTGGGGAGGGGTGCCAGCCGACGCAGCTTTAGCAACTCACGGTTCTGCGGGGGCTTGCAGCAGGTCCAGCTGGTCCAGAGTGGGGTACGCTGTGTGTCTGGTCACTGACGTGGCCCCAGGAGCTGTTCTGTACTGTTCCTGGTTATTTAGTAGTTGTTCTGGAGGACGAACTAAAATGTGCACATTGTTAAGCCGCCATCTTGACCCGGAAGTAGTTTTGGAATTTCTGACTGACCACTTGCTCTTTTTGGAAGAGGGGTGAGCCCTGCTACTTCTATTTCTCCATCTTCCTGGAACTCCCCCAACATGTCCCTAGTAAGTACAATTTGGTAGAAAAATTATTTTGACCCAAATAGGAAAAGATATTAAGAGGTGAAAGCATATGGAAGTATTTCTCTAAGATGAGACATTTAAGCAAAACATGTAAGATGTCAAATGACATGTGCTTGAGGAGCTGAGAGTGCTGTTGCTCCATGCTAACAATTAAAGAAAGACTAGCAAATGAACTTCCAATGACTAAAAAAAAGGGGGTACCAAACATCAGGATAAGTAATGAGAAAGTTCAAGAAGAAAAAGCATTATTCAGGCCAATGTGAGTAAAAGAAGTTAGAACAAGATTTTCTAATCTGAATATAAATGGGAAGTAGGAGCAGGGCATATATTATGCTTCAAGGCCACAGTGACCAAAGAAAGTAAGGAAAATTAAGTTTAAAATCAATGGACAGGGCAGTACAATGGTGGCTCAGTGGCAGAATTCTTGCCTGCCATGCCAGAAGCCTGGGTTTGATTCCTGGCACCTGCCCATGCAAAAAAAAAAAAAAAAAGATTAAATTAAAAAAAAATAATAAATAAATCAATGGACAAATATGATACTATAGCTATTGCACAAGGTTCCTAGTAGGATCAAACAAAAATTCCATAATGAGCTCGATTCCTTTTTTTAGAAGAATGATACCATGTATTAAATGTTGAAATATTGGTAATGGCATGTGAAAATGACTCTAAAACCAGCCACAAGTGGAACATGATGATTATTATTATATAGCAAAAAGCAAGAATTTCATTTGGTAGAAGGCTTGATGTTTGGTAGGCCACCAATTTACACCCTACAGCTTGAAATAAAATATTTCCACCTAATACCTCCAATTTGAACTTAATGTTTCACATGAATTTTATAGGAAATAAAAATCCATTATGGAAAAGGGCTGACGTCTAATTTTAAAGAGACTATGTTATAGTTTGAAACAGAATTAGACTTACATTCTTATATCATGAACCCATCAATGAAAATAGAAAGTATATAAAGGAGCAGGAAAATAAACTGTGCCTTGTACTGATCCACTCTGTTAGGTTACCAAGAACATCCTTAGAAATTACATTTGAAATTTCTTAGAAACTGGGCAGCAGAGCCAGGAATTGAGCAGGCCTTGGTTGAAACACTATCCTTACCAACACTGAAGCATGTCTGCAAAAGCACCGACCTTCTCTAACACACTGTTACCTCACGTGTAAAATTCTGTACCTCACCAAAACGATGTGGAGACTAAATGTGACAAGACTTAAAGCACCTAGCACAGGGTATAGGAATAAGCAAGCACTCAATCAGCAGCAGTTGTTTTGGTTTTGTCCTGTTGAGGATAGTAAGAAAAATAAAGCTGAATGACATTACAATGCAAACGTAATCTCTGCTTCTTGGGAAGCTGATCAGTTGTTCTAAGCAGAAAATATCCCCAGTCAGTATAATAGATATAGTGGACTATTAAAAAACCAAAGCAAAAACAAACTAAAACAAAACTAATTCCAGTTGAGAACTCTCAACAAGAAAAGGGGTTAAACTGCTTTCAAAATGAACACCTATTCCTTAGAGGAAGCTAGAAAATCATGAAACTTTTCTACTTGGACTCCATAGTTTGAGGTAGCAGAATGTAACAGATGTTTCTTCAGCTATTGTAACAAGGCTCCCACCGAGCTAAACAAGAATCTGAAGAGCTATAACTTTCAGATTAATTGTAAAATCCTAGTAACACTGATGAATGATTGTATGATTAAAGGTCTAGTAAAGAGCTCTGAATAAAAGTGAACCAGCCTTTAATTGCTCAAGTTTAAATTCTGGGCAATACTAAAATATAAATAAGTGTGAATAAGTTATTCACAGACTAAATTGCCATTACCAGTAAAGGGGCCACATTTTGGGGGAAGGATTGTGTTTCAAGTTAGTCCTGTTTTAAACAGTTATAGGAATTACACCTTTAATATGAGTGAATACAGTTTAGCCATAACATGGCACAGAATCTGGAGCCAGGTTGTCTGGGTCAACATCACATCTCTGTCATTTACTAGCTGTGTAACTACGAGCAGGCAAAAATCTCTTGATGTCTCAATTTCCTCAGCTGTAAAATGGGAATAATAACAGTATACATACCTCATTTGTTATTTTAAGGACTAAGTGGGTGAATAGAAGTAAGGTTCTTGGAAGAATGCTGGCTGGCACTTGGCTGGCACTAGGTAAATATTATATATTAAGGCATGTCAACCCTTGTAGATGGTAGCATCTGTTCAACAAATTGTATGCCATGAACTGCAATATAGATACAAAGGTAAACAAAATAGATACAGATCTTACTAGAGGAAGCAGAGTTTGAGTAGAAATCAGAAAAGTAAATATGATTACTTAGCCAGGGAAAGTAAGGGGAGTATTCCAGGCATAAGGAA